>NC_134355.1:511178874-511373874 GCF_048569485.1 Anomaloglossus baeobatrachus
TGTGCACTCCCCTCTTTTCTATTGCCTTAAAAGGACGGCAGCCGCAGATTCCTCCCAAGGACTGCGGTCCCCAGAACTCGTCCCAGGGGCAGCAGAACTGACTAAGGCGAGTGGGCCCTGGCTCAGGGGCAGCAGACCTGAAAAGGCCAAGTGGGCCCCCCGGCTCTCCAGGGCCCCGGCATTTGCCTGGGTGTGCCGAGTGGTGACGCCGGCCCTGCATGGTAGACATCTCCCACACACAGGAGCGCTCATTTGACCGAGCATTACTTTATTCTCTGAGAAAGCTGCCAGCTGACACTTTATCCGGTGGTTTATCACAAGGAGAGCAATGCAATTGGCAGTCCGGAATTAGACATGCCAGGTCAACATCTTCTCAAGCCATTAGTTGGCTGTCAACCACATATACAGACTGTAGAAGTTAGCAGGTTCAGCAGATATTAGTCTTATGTATATGGAGGCCTTATTTCAACCTTAGTTCAACCCTATTTGTACTTTTTTAAATCTGCCAAGACAATCGATTATTTTTTGTACTTATTGGACATACTGTTTTCTAAATTGCTATGTTTGAAGTAGCATTTTTTGATGCATTTCTTTTTGCACCTGAATACTGACTCAATTTTATCAGTGGATTTTGTGTTTTAAAATTTAGTAAAAAAAGAAAGGTTAATACTTTGTCCTATATTTTTTTGTTCTATATATGTGTCTTTACATATAATTTGTAGTAGTGTAGCAATTTACATATTAATGCTGCAACACAGAAATCAATCATGCAATGGAAATCAATCCAACAATTGATGAACCTCTAATGTAATGTCTGAAATTTCGGCCTGTCAGCACATAGGATAAGAGCAGACACAGCAGCATGTTTCACATTGGATCTGTCACTTTAATCATTTTTCCGTTTCTAACACAATGCTCAGCAGCACATTAATAGCTGCTTATTTTTATGATTTATGGAGACCTCTAAAAATCATTTGCAGTAAAGCCTATTTAGAGCCAGTCTCTGTACAGAGAGGCCCGGCATTAGAATCTGCTGATACATATTCTGCCATTAATCCATGTCTAATTAGAAGCTTTTTATCAGTTACACTATTGTATCTCAATTATGTCACACGTGTTACATATTAATATACGAATTAAACTGATTCATATATTTCTAATTATTTTTATAGCTGTTGGAAATATCAGTTATTGTTTTAAACATATTCTGTAAATATAAATATAAAAATATAAAATATGTGCTATAAAGTCAGACATTTACATCTGCAATATATGAGAACATTGTTTTATGTTTGTTTTTTTTATAATAGGAAACAGGGTTGTGCACATGCGGCTGTGCTGGGTGGCCCCCAACCAGTGGGACACATAGATCAGTAACAGAGAAGGACATGGCAAAAAATTTCAATCTTTCTGATGTAGAGGTAGGGGTACTATCATTCACTGCCATCAATATGTAGTCATCAATAATGGTGAATCCTGACTGGCACTAACAGGGGTCTTTTCTGAGATCCAGCCTATCTCGTGGCATCCTTATGAATGTCACTGTCCTACTGCACTATTATGGGAAAGCGTGGTGTGTGTTATGAGGGGAGGATCAGTGTTATGACTTCTAGTACGTGGGGAATTTGTTGTTTGCTAGGACTATTATGGGTCCATTCTGTCTGAACTTAGTGCTGTCCCACAAATAAAGTATATTTTAATCAAGTGAATTTGAAATAAAACTAATTGATTTTCTTAAAAAAATGTTCCTGTGCTGAGATTCTCATAAATCTGCCCTGTTATGTACTGTGTAATGGATGTGTCTGCATAGTCAGACACGACCATTACATAGTAGTACACAATAGACGTAAATTTATGCGATAATCTCAGCAGCACATGATTTTTTTTAACACATCCAATTATGGAACTTATTAATATTCCAAGATCTATTGATTAAAATGTACTTTGCTTGTGGGACAACCCATTTAATGAACCAATGCAAGCAAAAACTGTGTCTTTGTTATCGTTAGTGCCAAACCGAAGGGACAATACACGACTGAGATTCTCTTTTCCATGCCTTCTAGTAGGCAGAAAAAATGCAATATTGTTACCCAGAGCTCTTTTGAATGGCCATTCTTTTCCGAGACATTTACAGTTCACAGGTTTCACCTCTTGGGTGAATACAAATAGGGAGAATTGGGATCTGGTCATCCATTATGTAGCTTTTCAGAAAGAAGAAGACAAGACTAAGGGGCACTTTGCACACTGCGACATCGCAGGTGCGATGTCGGTGGGGTCAAATTGAAAATGACGCACTTCCGGCATCGCATGCGACATCGCAGTGTGTAAAGCCTGGATGATACGATTAACGAGCGCAAAAGCGTCGTAATCGTATCATCGGTGCAGCGTCGGCGTAATCCATGATTACGCTGACGCGACGGTCCGATGTTGTTCCTCGCTCCTGCGGCAGCACACATCGCTGTGTGTGAAGTCGCAGGAGCGAGGAACGTCTCCTACCGGCCTCACTGCGGCTTCCGTAGGATATGCGGAAGGAAGGAGGTGGGCAGGATGTTTACATCCTGCTCATCTCCGCCCCTCCGCTCTGATTGGCCGGCTGCCGTGTGACGTCGCAGTGACGCCGCACGACCCGCCCCCTTAACAAGGAGGCGGGTCGCCGGCCACAGGGACGTCGCATGGCAGGTGAGTGTGTGTGTGAAGCTGGCGTAGCGATAACTTTCGCTACGCCAGCTATCACCACATATCGCTGCTGCGACGGGGGCGGGCACTATCGCACTCGGCATCGCAGCATCGGCCTGCGATGTCGTAGTGTGCAAAGCCCGCCTAAGCGGTATTTTGGCGTTTTAAAATGATCAGTTTTTTTTATGTCACACTGTGGAGCCATATGTTTGCATGAATATCACTCACCCCTGCTAACGACTTTCTCTATGTTCTCTGTTAAAGAGGTTGTCCAAAACTCAGGCAAACCCTTCTCAGTCACTATAGTTCCGCCATGTAAAATAATAATAGCTATAACCACATCTGGTGAGATGGCCATTCCAGTGTTGTCAGCTCTGGCTCACCCGGCGTTCCTTCAGGCAGTTAGCAATCACTTCTATCTCATTTCCTTTGAATGGAACAAATAGCCGGAAGAAGTGAAAACTACTGCTGCTGTCTGACTTCCTATTTCTGCTGTTGCTATCTTTAGCAATAGGTGTCCGTGTAGCAATCTACAGTTAGGTCCAGAATATTTGGGAAGTGAAATAAGTTTTTCCATTTTAGCTGTATACCAAAACATATTCAAGATACAATTATATGAGCAATAAGAATTCATAGTACAGACTCTTAGCTTTAATTTAATAGTATTCACAATCTAATTGGAGTAAGAGTTTAGGAATTACAACTCTTTAATATGTATCTGCCTCTTTTTTAAAAGACTAAAAGTAACTGGACAATTATCTCAAAAGCTCTTTATTGAGTTGCATGGGCCCTCATTAATTCACCATCAATTAAGCAGGTAATGGTCTGGAGCTGATTCCAGGTGTGGTGTTTTCATTTGTAAGCTGTTGCTGTGAACCCACAACATGTGGTCAAAGGAGCTCTCATTGGAATAGAAACAAACCACATTAGCTTGAAAAAATATAAGAAATCCATAAATAGAGTTCTGGAAGAGCATTCTTTGGACTGAAGAAACAAAGATCAACCTGTACCAGAATGAGGGGGAAGAAGAAAGTGTGGTAAAGGCTTGGAAGGGGTCATGATCCAGTGCACACCATATCCTCTGCAAAACATGGTGGAGGCAATGTGATGGCATAGGCATGAATGGCTTCCAGTGGCACTGAGCCACTAGTTTTTATTGATGATGTGACTGAAGTCATAAGCATCTGAATGAATATTGAAGTATACAAGTCTATACTTTCTGCTCAGATTCCACCAAATGCAGCAAGGTTGATTGGATGGATTGGTACATATGGACAATGACCTAAAACATACTGTGAAAGCAACCCAGGAGTTAAGGCAAAGAAGTGGAATATTCTGCAATGGCTGAGTCAAGCACGAGATCTCAACCCCATCGAGCATGTATTTCACATGCTTAAGACAAAACATAAGGCAGAAAGGCCAACAAACAAGCAACAACTGAAGACAGCTGTAGTAAAGGCCGGCAAAGCATAACAAAGGAGGAAACTCAGCATTTGGTGACATCCATGGCTTCCAGACTTCAGACACACAGTCATTGCCTAAAAGAATTCTCTACAAAGTATTAAAAATTAACATTTTATTTATGGTAAAGCAAATTTGTCCATTTACTTTTGAGCCCCTGAAGTGAGGAGGCTATGTAAAAAAATACTTGCCCTCCCTAAACATTTCACATGGTATTTTTGATCAACCCCCTTAAATTAAACCTTCAATTGCATATCAATTTTTACATTTTAAATAAAAAGATAGCGGCATACAGAGCCCAAATCTTGAATTTCACTGTCCAAATATATCTGGAACTAACTGTATTTGAGGCAGCTACAGAGCCTTGAAATATATTGTATTTAACCTTCCCAAGTTAATACTTTCTAGGACCACCTTTTGCTGCAATTACTGCTGGAAGTCTTTTGGGTAATGTCTATCAGCTTTCCACATCTAGAGGCTAAATTGTTTGCCCATTCTTCCTTACAAAATAGCTCTCTCAGTGGGAAGTCTTTACAGATTCTCAGTGCAATTTAGGTCTGGACTGTGACCGCCATTCGGACACATGAATATGCTTGGATATAAACCATTCCATTGTAGCTCTGACAGTATGTTTAGTGTTATTTTTCTGATGGAAGGTGAACCTACTCTTAAGTCTCACATCTTTTGGAGACACTAATAGGTTTTGCTCGAGGATTGTCCTGTATATAGCTCCATCCATCTTACCATCAATTCTGACTTCGGGCCAGTCAGAAGTTACAGGTACAAGATAGTGCTGTAGGACCAGAGCAGTGTCGATAAAAGGTGAAGATGCCGGAGGGGGGAGTATAAGATAGGGGACTTGAAACATAGATTTAAAGCAAGACTCAAGGGATGAAAAAAAAACGAAAACAATGGAGTGGTGCTTAACCCCTTAAGGACGAAGCCAGATTTGTACTTAATGCCCAGGCCATTTTTTGCAATTTTGACCAGTGTCACTTTATAAGGTTATAACTCTGGAACGCTTCAATGGATCCCGGTGATTCTGAGAATGTTTTTTCATGACATATTGGGCTTCATGTTAGAGGTAAATTTAGGATGATATTTTTTTATTTTATTTGTGAAAAAATCTGAAATTTGACAAAAAAATTAAAAATTTTGCAAGTTTCAAACTTTTAATTTTTATGCCCATAAACCGGAGAGTTATGTCACACAAAATAGTTAATAAATAACATTTCCCACTTGTCTACTTTAGATCAGCGCAATTTTTGAAACAAAATATTTTGGGGTTAGGAAGTTAGAAGGGTTCAAAGTTCATCAGCAATTTCCCATTTTTTCAACAAAATTTACAAAACCATTTTTTTAGGGACCACTTGATGTGACTTTGAGAGGCCTGGGTGACAGAAAATACCCAAAAGTGACACCATTCTAAAACCTGCACCCCTCAAGGTACTCAAAACCACATTCAAGAAGTTTATTAACCCTTCAGGTGCTTCACAGGAACTAAAGTAATATGGAATGAAAAAAAATAAAAATTAACATTTTACCTAAAAATGTTACTTTAGCACTAATTTTCTTACTTTTTCAAGAGGTAACACCAAAAATTGGACCTCACACTTTGTTACCCACTTTCTTATGAGCGCACCGATACCCCACATGTGGTCAGAAACCTTTGTTTGGGTAAATGGGAGAGCTCGGAATGAAAGGAGCAATATTTGAATTTTGGAAAGCAAAGTTGGCTGAAACAGATTGCGGGCACCATGTTGCTTTTACAGATCCCCTAAGGTACCTAAACAGCAGGAACCCCCCTCAAGTGACCCCATTTTGGAAACTAGACCCCTTAAGGCTTCTATCGAGGGGTATACTGAGCATTTTGGACCCACAGGTACTTCACAGGTTTTGATAACGTTACTTTGTCATATTGAAAATTGTAATTTTTTTCTCAAAAATGTTGCTTTAGGCTATGTGCGCACTAGAAATGTGAAGTTTCTCAAGAAAATTTCTTGAGAAACGTTTGCCAGTGAAAGATTTCCGGACCTGCGGAAAAAATCCGCACCAAATCCGCATGCGGTTTTGCCGCAGATTTGCCGCGGATTTGCCGCAGATTTACCGCGGATTTACCGCAGGTTTGTCCCTGCAATAAATGATAAAGATAATCGATAGACAGATAATGGATAGAGGGAAAGATGGATAGATAGATAGATGAATAGATAGATAGAGGGATAGATAGATAGATGAATAGATGAATAGATAGATAGATAGAGGGATAGATGGATAGATAGATAGAGGGATAGATAGATAGATAGATAGATAGATAGATAGAGGGATAGATAGAGGGATAGATAGATAGATAGATAGATGAGAAAAACCTATATAATGCTCCACCTCCCTGCATTTTCTAAGCTGGCACCCTTTAGTGACTTTCATGTGGCACTAAAGGGTGCTTAGCCTTGTATTTAGCCATAAAATAAATAAATAATTAAAAAAAAACGACGTGAGGTCCCCCCATTTTTTGTAGCCAGCTAGGGTAAAGCAGACGGCTGCATCCTGCAGACCACCGCTGGCAGCTTCACCTTGGCTGATAATCCAAAACAGTGGGCACCCCACGCTGTTATTTTAAATTATATAAATAATTTAAAACAAAAAACGTGCGGTCCCCCCCATATTGGATCACCAGCCAAGGTAAAGCGGACAGCTGGGGTCTGATATTCTCAGACTAGGGAGGTCCACTGTTATTGGACACTCCCCAGCCTAAAAATAGCAGGCCGCAGCCGCCCCAGAAGTGGCGCATCCATTAGACGTGCCAATCCTGGCGCTTTGCCCCAGCTCATCCCGCGCCCTGGTGCGTTGGCAAACGGGGTAATATATGGGGTTGATGCCAGATGTGTAATGTCACCTGGCATCAAGCCCTGGGGTTGGTGAGGTCAGGCGTCTATCAGATACCCGACATCACCAACCCAGTCAGTAATAATTAAAAAATAGACAACAAAAAAAGTTTTATTTGAAAAAACACTCCCCAAAACATTCCCTCTTTAACCAATTTATTGAAAAGAGCACAATCAATTCCACGTCCGGCGTAATCCAATAAGGGGGGGGGCACGGCGATCCATACCATAGTCGCTGTCCCAGTCAATGAAGAACAGAATGTTCCCCATTGGCTGGGAGAGCAATGCAGTGACCTGAGCTAACATCAATAGGTCAGCTCAGGTCACTGCAGGGGATGACAAGCGCTGCCATCAGGAGCATAGATGAGATCATTACCTTCTGTGATCATCTCCTGTACTGCTGACGTCAGCGCTGTCACTGACTTCTATGCCCGCCGTGTTGTCAGAGGTATCGCGAGAGCCTGTGACGTCACCGCTAGTGACAGTCTCGGGCCGCTTGCGAGACGGGCATAGACAGCAGTGACCGCGGTGACGTCAGGAGGCAGGAGATCGTCACAGCAGGTAATGATCTCACCTCCTGACAGCAGCGATCGTCATCCCCGCGGCTCCCAGCACTGCAGGATGTCAGTGTCTGCCTGCGCTGCCGCGTGACAGGCTGCTGACACTGCGGGCAGACACTGACACCCTGCAGTGCAGGCATCCGCGAGGCCGGAGCAGGACACAGACTGCATGGGCACCGGGAGGTCGCACGGAAGTGCTTCTGTGCGGCATCCAGGGAGTGCGACGTCTGTGTTTACTCTGCTCCGCTTCCTCTTCCTGGCATAATGACATTGCTTCCTGCAAAACCGCAGGCAGCGATGAGCATTACCGCAGGTATTCCGGTGGTATACCGCACATCATTGCTACCTGCGGAATACCCCCGGAATACCGCAGGTACCTGCGGAAATTAATGGATATGCACATTTTCTCAAGAAAGTTTCTCGAGAAAATTTTCTCAAGAAAGTTTCTCGAGAAAATTTTCTCAAGAAATTTTCTTGAGAAAAATCCGCACAGTGCGCACAACTATTTTTTTTTCTCATTGAATTTCATGGGAAATGTCTGCACAAAGATTGCAGACATTTCTCAAGAAATTTCCGGGGTAAATCCGCGGGTAAATCCGCAGGTAAAAAGCTCTAGTGCGCACATAGCCTTAGCATCAATTCTCTCACTTTTTCAAGAGGTAATTCCAAAAATTTTACCCAAATGTTTGTTACCCACTTTTTTATGAGCGCGGTGATACCTCACATGTGGTCTGAAACCTTTGTTTGGACAAATGGGAGGGCTTGGAACGAAAGGAGCAATATTTGAATTTTGGAAAGGAAATTTGGCTGAAAAAGATTGCGGGCACCATGTTGCATTTGGAGGACCCCTAAGGTACGTAAACAGCAAAAAACCACCACAAGTGACCCCATATTGGAAACTAGGCCTCTCAAGGATGTTTGGTGAGTACCCTGAACCCCCAGGTGCTTCACAGAAGTTTATAACGTTGAGCCATGAAAATAAAAAAATAAAATTTTACCACAAAATTGTTACTTCAACCAGCTAGCTTTTTTTTCACAAGTGTAACAGGAAAAAAATCACCATGAAATGTATTCTGCAATTTCTCCTGAGTTTGGTGATATCTTATATGTGGTGGAAATCAACTGTTTGGGCGCACAGCAGGGCTCGGAAGGGAAGGAGTGCAATTTGACTGAACATTTGGCTGGAATAATTAGTGGACGCTATGTTGCATTTGGAAAGCCCCTAAAGTGCCTAAACAGTAGAGGCCCCCCACAAGTGACCCCATTCTGGAATCAAGAAACCTCAAGGCTTTTATCTAGGTGTATATTGAGCATTTTGAATCCACGAATACTTCACAGAATTTGAGAAGCTTAGGTTGCCATATTGAAAATTTTCATTTTTTTCACAAAAATTTTTCTTTAGCATCACATTTCTCACTTTTTCAAGAGGCAACAACAAAACGTGGACCCCACAGGTTGTTATCCAATTTCTTGTGAGCGCAGGGATACCCCATATGTGGCCAAAAACCTCTGTTTGGATATATGGGAGGGCTTGGAATGGAAGGAGCACCATTTGAATTTTGGAAAAGTTGAAATAAATTGCGCGCACCATGTCACATTAGCAGGGCCTCTTGGGTACCTATACATCAGAAACCCCCCACAAGTGACTCCATTTTGGAAACTGGACCCCTCAAGGATTTTATTCAGGAGTATAGTAAGCATTTTGAATCCACAGGTACTTCACAAAAATGTTGCTGTAGCAACAAATTTCTCTCTTTTAGGCTATGTGGCCATGATCCAGCGACACGGCATCCAGTACACAGTGTAAGCCTTCCAGCAGAGATGTGAGTGTTGTCCACGGGAGAACGCAGCTGCCCATGCCCACGATTTGGGTTCAGGCTGCTGTGGAGCTCTATGCTACCTGCAGAGCACACTCATCTCCGCAGCATAAATTGACATGCTGAGGCTCGGGAAGCTGCGCCACAGGTCGGTTTATGCTGCGGAGAAAAGAAGCACAGTGGGCACGGGATTTCTAAAAATCCTTCAACTGTGCTTCTACTGCACAACGCAGCGTTATGGACGCAAGGAAAACACTCTGCGCCCAAAACGCTGCAAACCCTGATTGTGGGCACATAGCCTAAAATGCTACAATGGATGAATGGATAGATGTCAAACATATATAACGTCCCACCCCCTGCATATTCTAAGCTGGCGCCCTTTAGTGCCTTTCATGTGGCACTAAAGGGTGCCTAGCCTTGTATTTAGCCCAAAAAGAAAAAAAAAATAATTAAAATAAATGACGTGGGGTCCCCCCTATTTTTGATAGCCAGCTAGGGTAAAGCAGACAGCTGTAGCCTGCAAACCACAGCTGACAGCTTCACCTTGGCTGGTGATCAATTTGGAGGGCTCCCCAAGCTGTTTTTTTTTTTTTAATTATTTATAAATAAATAATTAAAAAAAAAAAACAAACGTAGGGTCCCCCCAAATTAGATCACCAGCAAAGGTGAAGCTGACAGCTGGGGTCTGGTATTCTCAGGGTGGGAAGAGCCATGGTTATTGGACTCTTCCCAGCCTAAAAATAGCAGGCCGCAGCCGCCCCAGAAGTGGCGCATCCATTAGATGCGCCAATTCTGGCGCTTCGCCCCAGCTCAGCCCGCGCCCTGGTGCGTTGGCAAACGGGGTAATAAATGGGGTTGATACCAGGTGTGTAATGTCACCTGGCATCAAGCCCAGCAATTAGTTATGTCACGGCGTCTATCAGATACCCAACATAACTAATTGACAGTAATAAAAAAAAAATTGACAACAAAAAAAAAATTATTTGAAAAAACACTCCCCAAAACATTCCCTGATTGACCAATTTATTGAAAGGAAAAGAAAAAAAAATCCGCTGTAATCCATTTGGACATGCCACGTCGACTCTGGACCTTCTAGAATATGGGGGACACGTTCAGGGAATGTATCCCCCATTTTCTAGTATTGCAGACCCTCCATTTGAGGAGAGTGGGTGCAAAGAATCTGCACCCACCCTCCCTGGGTCACAGCTGCAGTGTGCCGAGCAGCAGCAGCCAGCGTCTCACAACACAGGAAGCTGTCAGCTGCTCGGCACATGTGACCGCACTCACCGGCGTCTGCTGTGAAGGAGGAGGGGGCCGCGGGGGATCAGCGCTCCGACAGGTATGTATGACACCGGGGAACACCGGGGGGGATCCGGCAGGGCCTAGGGAGCAGGTTTCTGTCGCATGTGTTATGGCACATACGACAGAAACCATAAGAAAAGTGTAAATTCGGCCGGCGCGCTGCTGTGCTCGCCGGTGTGCGCGGCCATCTTGGATTTTCGGGAGGGGGTTGGGGGTCGGAGGGGGCACTTTGGGGATACCGAGGGGACCCGAAAGGTCCGGGGGATGAGATTTATCTCCCATCTGACATGTTTGTTTATGCCAGATGGGAGATAAATGATTTTTTACCGGCGCGGTCATTTACTGTAACCTGATCATCGGTATACGGTGTATACCGGTCATCAGGTGAGCGGGGACCGGAAAAACCGGCCAGAATCATGATCTCCAGGGTCTCAGCTACCCCCGGCAGCTGAGACCCCGGAAATTTTCTGACTCTGGGGGGCGCTAGACCCTTTTTTCCGACCGCCGTTAAAAAGCGGCGGATCGGAAGAAGTACCCTAATTTGTCGCCGTTAAAAGGCGTATCGGCGGTCGTTAAGGGGTTAAAGTTTGTGGGTGTAACGTAAAAAAAGTTCACGGGATATGAATACATTTTTAAGACACTGTAACTCTGATCTCCATACATACTATGAAGAAAAAACAAAAAAGCTAGCACTAAATGTGAACTACAGCACTAAAAAATTCCAACTGTACTTAATATAAATATGAGATTTTTGGCAAAAAATTGTAATTTCTTGAGCCACCCCGCCACTTCACAGCAAATCTCTGTTTTGAGATTTGCCGTGGAGTGGTGGGGTGGCTCAAGAAATTGCAATTTTTTGCCAAAAATCTCAAATTTATAATAAGTACAGTTGGAATTTTCAGTGCTGTAGTGCACATTCAGTGCTAGCTTTTTTATTTTTTCTTCATTGAATTGGTCGGTGGCTGACCCCCACCTTGCTATGCACCCCAATTTGGGATGTATTCTACTTGTCTAGATTTTGGCGATTGGTGACTGTTCACATTCAGTCATCAGGCCCTGTCCACAGACTATTTACTTCATGCAGCATTTGCTTGGACCTGTCCCGCCCACAGCCATGATTCAGTCATGGGTACGGGATTGAAATAGACCAGGTGAGTGCTGCTAAGAGCAGTTCTACTATTTCATATGTGAGGCCGTTTGGCACATTTTATAAAAAAAAATTTAGTGTTAGGACTGCCCCAAATGAGATTTGCCGTGGAGTGGCGGGGTGGCTCAAGAAATTGCATTTTTTTGCCAAAAATCTCAAATTTATAATAAGTACAGTTGGAATTTTCAGTGCTGTAGTGCACATTCAGTGCTAGCTTTTTTTTTTTCTCCATACATACTACCAGCGTCGGACTGGCTACCGGAGGAATCTCCAGTAATGCCAGGCCTGGATTCAGTAACCTGCTTTGCACTCCAGAGGTCTCACCTGCAGCCTGTACTGATCTCAGAGTTTGCAGGACTGAACTGGGCTGATCTCCGTAGTTCAGGTGAGAGTGTGACGCCCCAGGAGCGCTTATCCTGTTCGGGGACGCTACAGTGCTCCTTCAGCAGGACAACAGGTACAGTAGGTTGGATTTTACTATCTTAGGCGTGATGCCACTCTTGGTTTTGCGGTCAGGATGAGGGGTGACCGCCACTGCAGTTTAGGCCTGCGCCACACATCCGTGTCTCCGGTACGTTTTTGGCATTTTTTACACGTACCGGAGACACGTGCTGATGTTGACACAGTATTTTTAATATAAAAAGCCTCACGTCAGTGTTTGCGCACGGAGCGTGTGTCCGTTTCGTGCGTACGTTTGAGCGTGCCGAAAAAGCGCTGACATGTCCGTTTTCCACCGGCATAACGTCCTCACGGATCCATTAAATCCTATGGGTCCGTGTTTACACGTACGTGATACGGATGGCCTCCGTATGCTATCCGTGTGGTCCGTGTCCATGTTTTAATTAGAAAGGTTGTTACAATCTCAAATACTTTCAGGTGGCGTAGCTAACATATTTTTTTTGCACAAAACTAACTATGCATTTGCAGAAGGAGTGAGCAAGCAAGCAGTTGTAGTTCTGTGTATTGTAAGATATATTTTGAGCAAAATTTCGGCTTCGAAATATAATAATGGCACCACGGAGAAACTGAAAACAGCTGTCGAGACTCACCCACCATTATGGGATACACGTGTTGATGGTTACCATGACCGACTGACAGTTGACCGCCATTGGAATCAAGTAGCTGAGGAAGTGTACCCCAATAATGCATGGGCTAGATGTTCGCCTGCAAAGCGTGCTAAATATGGTAAGTTGTTGTATGTTTTTATATTTATTTATTTAATATATATATTAGGATTTTTCAAATAATTACAAACTGTGAATGTTTTGTTATAGTTATGTTGTTTTTTAGTTAAACAATCTTTGTGAAGAATTGGTATATGTACTACTCTATATATTGAGTTCATGTTAAATTTTTTAAAAGTTAACCAAACATTTCATAACTTACAAAAATCAAAGTATACTTATTTGTGTAATCTGACTTTAAATTCTTCATGAAGTTAATTAATTAACTGATTAAACTGTCATGTGTTTTTAAATTCCCTGTTTTATTAGTCTAATTTTAGTATCACAATTTCAATTCATGTGTTTTTATTTTTAATATATTTTTTAAATTTAGTTAAATAACATTTCAATATCATGACCTACATTAATTAAATAATATTTCTATTAATTTATTGCCAAATGATATTGCTAAAAAAAAAAGGAAAATTTAAATATATATGACAATTACTTCAAAGATAATTTATCAGAAATATTATTTTGTTATGTGTGAATGTCTAAAAATGCTTTTGAATGAAGAATATATAAAAAAATGTTTTTTCCTCAAAAGTATTTGGCCAACATTATTTTGTTAAATTGTATATTACATTTAGCAAACATTATTTTAATTAATGTGTGCAGATTTATGGTGAATGTTGCAAGTGACATATTTTTTAAAATTACACAGTTGACTTGGTCAAAAGGCGTTGGCGTTCAGCACGTGATCAGTACCGAAGGGAGTACAACCCTATACCATCCTCATCCAGCCAAGGCCGCAAACGCAGATATGTTTATTATGAACAAATAAGCTTCCTAGCACCCATCTTAGAAGTAACACAGTAAGTTTTTATTTTTTTTTTAGAAGAAAAAAAAAAAAATGCTACATTCATTTACTTCATGAAGATAATTGTACAAATATAAATGTTAAGATTGTAATATGTTGTCTCATTTCTTATAGAACGGAGGATAATCTAGACGATTCAGATGATCAACCAACAGCAGGTCCCTCTGCTACAGCCACCTCAGCATCAGAACAAGAACCTGGCAGAGAAGACAGTGAAAATCCAGAGATTCAACAAGATGCAGCAACTGAATCACATGAGGGTGGGACAGAGAGTGCACAAACCAACACCCAAGGCTCATCAACACAACAAACAACCACACCAGCTACACAATCAACACAAACAAATGTACTTCCACGTTTTGCACCACAACCTCTACGTGCAAGAAGAATCCGCAGACCTGAGGAAATGAGATCCTTACCGGAAATAATTGACACACGCATTATTCACATAATGAACACTTTAATTCCAGAAACAGATGCCGAGCGCTTTTGTCGGTCTTTATCTTCTAGCTTAACCAAAATTCCATCCGATAGGCAGGAACGTGTACGTGCTGCTATGCTGACCCTACTTTCAGCTAGTCAGGCAGAACAGGAACCAGTGAGAGTATATGAGGCCATAGAAAATTGGCGTACCATTATGCAACAACATACAGTCCCAAACACAACAGACAATCAAAATACAATTTCAACACAAACAACAATGGCAACTGTAATAGTCAATAATCCAGTATTACAACAATCTGGTCAACCTTCAATTGCTTCAAGTACGTTATTCCCAACACCAATTAGACAAGGGTATGTTGCAACCAATACTGGTGCCTTAAGCACTGTACAAAGTGCTACCTCACAGCAACCCATAAACTATATGAATTTACAACCCACTCCAAGTACTAGTTACTTTACTCAACCCACAAATATTGGTGGTTTACCTAACATGTTTACTGGTTCTACATACCCACAATCATTCATGATGCCTCATTATCCAATCTCAACTATGTTACCTACACCACACTTACAAACATCAGTCAACTATCCTCAAGGTCAACAACATACACACACACAATACCCACTTACCCATGTAGACCCACAGGTGTACTCAACAACAGGCAATGTGTTGGGCCAAACAAGCATGCAACAGACTGTTCCACACACTACTGTAGTTAGTAATAGGAATGTTGTTCAGCAAACAACTGCTTCCATTCCTGAAAATACCATTTCTGAGGCCACACAAAACAACATACTCAGCAACACTCAGGTTACTTCACTAGAAGATCTTGTTGACTTATGATACACATTTTTGGTAATCTTTATATTCAAACAACAAATATGATGAATGTGTCAAAATTTAAAAAAAGAGGGATTTCCAAAAATGTGTAAACTCTGAGTTTAAAAAAAAAAAAAAAAACATGTGTGATTATATTTAGTGACGAATCACATATATGTTTGATGGCATGGTTTTTTTTTTATTTTAGGAACACATTTGTACCCAACCAATTTGATGGTTAGATTACTTCTTATATTCTCAAAACACAGTTTACAGTTATTATGTCTATGTCAATGTCCAACATGAGACCAACTTAATTGGTCGACAATTTTACAACATTGTAAGCAATGCACACATTTTTGAAAATGTACTCTTGTAAGTAAAGTATATTTTTAATTTTAGAAAGAATACCATAAAAATTTACATTTTGTAAAATTTTACAGAAGATGAACAATATGTTCATTTTTTATTTTGATGTGAAAAAATAACTTCATTACTTTATGGATTAATATGCTTATTATTAATAAAAAAATATGTTTGTGAAAAAAACTATCATGTTTATTATTTAAATTTATAAATAATATTGCATTTTTTCAATAGACGTTTAACATTATTAATGTTGTAAGTTTAAAATAACAAAAAAAACATGATAGTAACACAGAAATTTACAAAAACATACATACAACATTCAGAAATCCATGTTGTTAACAGAAATGTCAGTTGATGATTAACGCATTTTCACTTTAATACAAGTAAGATTTAAGCTCTTAGATGTTTAGAAAAAATTACACATTTTCGTATAAGAAAAAATAATAAATTTTTATCGAAAAAAATCCATGCCAATCTTAACAAACATCACTATTATTATTATCATCAAAAAAATTAAAGTAATCAGTAAATAAATTTCTAATTTGTAAACCAGATGTCACGGAATTATGAGACATAGGTTCACCTGTTGGATTAACAACATGGTTTATCTGAAATTCATCATCCACATAAGTTTCTCCTTCATGTATCCGACAGAAATTGTGAAGCACTATGGTAGCCTTGAGGACAGATGTGACAAAGTTTGGCTGCAACTGAATAGTTGTCTGATAAATGCGCCATTTGTTAGCTAAAATACCAAATGCACACTCCACATAACGTCTTGCTTTAGTTAGCCGATTATTAAAGTACTGTTTCCTGTCATCAATGGATCTCCTTGGATATGGTCGCATAACATGTTTGGATAATGCAAATCCTGCATCTGCTACCATCACATATGGTGCCAACGGTCCAGATGTACCAGGTAGGGCAACTGGTGGGGGGATCAATAATGCATTTTCTTGCAGGCGTTGGGCTAATCTTGATGAACGGAAAATACGGGCATCTGAGGCACTACCATAGGCCCCAATGTCTGCATAAATAAAACGGTATTCTGTGTCAACCAATGCCAAAATAACAACGGAAAAAAACTTATGAAAATTGAAATAACGTGACCCAGAGTTTGGTGGCTTTTTAACTCTGAAATGCTTGCCATCCAAAGCTCCTATGCAGTTAGGAAAGTCAACAGAGTCCTTGAAGCCCTTAGAGATTTTCAACCAATCTTCTCTGTTTGGCTGAGGCATCATTTGTTCTTTTAAATGTTGCCATATCATGTCGCATGTGTGATGTACTATAACGGCAATGGTTGATCTCCCCAACAAAAAATCAAAATGTAAAGCACTAAAAGATTGACCAGTCACCAAGAATCTATGAAAACAAGACAAACAATGATTTACAATTAACAATATGTTATTTTAAATTAAAGCAATCAAAAGAAAACACAAACATTGATTCAAAACAGATATTACATCAATAAAGATCAATTACACATTTCAATGTGAAAAATAACACATTTTCAAAAAATTATAAAAAAAAAATATACCTCAGAGTCACCATAAATCTCTCCTCTGGGGAAATGGAAAGCCGCATCCAAGTGTCCTGATGTTGCAAATGAGGTCGTAAAATATATAGTAAGTAATCAAAACTCTCAACTGACAAACGGCAGTATGAAAAAAACTTATCTGGGAAATTCCGTAACTCAAAAAATAAAGTATGGAAATGACCATGCATAGGCCGCATCATCATTAGTGGATGCACCCACAATCTGGTTCTTCTTACATTATCATATTGCAACATGTGCCGTCTAACGCCAAAACGACGAGATATAATCCAACATAAAAACACTAAGGCCTCCGTGGATAATGGCATTGCGAAAATTTTGTCACAACACATAGGTGCTCCAAGGCAAAATACAAGCAGGAAACAGTTTATAGTTAACTTATATTTATGTCCTAATCACATACACCTATGTGTCATTTAATTCCAAGTAATCACCATTATCTCAATGTGTGAAACATGTTAAACACGCACAAAAAACGGACTGCACACGGAACACACACTGACGTATTTCACGCACAGGAAAACGCACACACGTACACACGTATGACACACGATATGCATACGGACACTACACGGAGGGGAAAAACGGACTGCAAATACGGAACACGGACACAAAAAACGGACTACTGCAAACGTACGTTTTTTACACGTGAGTGTGGCAGAGGCCTTAGTGAGCGTCTGGGACTGATGGTATTTGCAGTTAGATGGTGTGGCCTCCCGAGAGTGAGGCTGGCCCCAGGGGCTCAAGTGTAAGTGCGTAGAACCACAGGTAACAGAAGAACTCACACACAGTCCAGACTGTGTTTCACAGTTTTTACTCACGTTCAGTTGTTCACTGTGAGGTAACCCGGGCAATGCTGAACCAAACTGCAGGGATAACCAGGTATACTTCAGGCTGGTCCAGGGGTGACTGTCAACTCGCCTTCCTAGCCCTTCTTGTTTGAGATGACCCCTGACTTGAAGTATTGCGGGAATCACCCAGGGAAGTCGCAACTACCTTTTCTCCCCTTTCTGGCCAGTTTGCTGGCAGCGTGGACCAAGTAAAGATGGCTTATTGCCCTATCTCACTTATGGTCCCCCTCGTTGCTGCTGATGCTGTGGACTCTGTATTGGTTGGTGAGGCACATCCAGCACCCTCACCGGCAGGTTTAGTAGATCGAATAATTGGATTGCTGCTCTGTTTCCCCGTGCGGGTCTGGTCTACCAGGAGTCCCCGTACTCAATCACCTCGCTCCTTCCTGAGGTGTCTTTCAGGCCTTCTGTGTGGCAACCGAACTCCCCCGCCGACAGCCACCACACGTGCAGTGTCTGACTAGTGACCCCACGCACATCCTCCTTCTGCGACTGCACACTGCGCTTCCTCACTTCAGACTGGTTCACTACTGCCACCCCTCTGTGCCTGCCACTGCAACCAGCTTCTCTACCATACCCCATGAATGGATGTGGAAGCCACGCCCCCTCCTGGGTCTGCCCAGGGGTCCCTTCAAGGTATGTGTGAGACCTGGTTACTATGTGTCTGTGTGTCCACACCCTATTTCAGACATCAGGATTACCTGTTTGCACTCACCCAGCATGGGTGCAGTACTCAGTGGTGCCTGACCAGGTCAGGGGCGCCACAAGAGCACTGGAGATCAGCCCGACCTGTCCGCAGCTGTCATGAACTGAACCGCAATCGCCTGGGAATCAATCACTCGGCGCTCGCGATTCAGTCTAGACTGCACTCTGGAGCTCAGGTGAGAGATCCGGAGTGCAATGCAGGTAACTGAATCCAGTCCTAGCATTACTGGAGATTCCTCCGGTAGCCAGTCCAACGCTGCATACTAGACATCACTAAAAAACAGAATCAATGCCATATGCCTCCCATTCTGTACCCCCAGATAACAGTGACCACATTTTGTGATGCAATTAATTATATTTTACTGTTACTGTTTATCTTACTAGTATATATAAATACATTTATTCCACACATAATGACTTGAAATAATTCTGAAGCACTAATTTAACCCCTTCACCCCTTAAGGGCACTTTACTCGCAGCGATCTCGCAAGCGAGATAGCTAGCGAGCGTAACCGCCCCCTGTCGGTTGTGCGTCATGGGCAAATCACTGCCCGTGGCGCACAACATCGCTTACAACCGTCACATGGACTTACCTTCCCTGCGACGTCGCTGTGGCCGGCAAACCGCCTCCTTTCTAAGGGGGCGGTTCGTGCGGCATCACAGCGACGTCACATGGCTGCCGTCCCATAGAAGCGGAGGGGCGGAGATGAGCGGGCGGAATATCCCGCCCACCTTCTTCCTCCATCATTGCCGGTGGACGCAGCTAAGGAGATGTTAGCCATTCCTGCGGTGTCACACATAGTGATGTGTGATGCTGCAGGAACGACGAACAACCAGCGGCATGCACCACCAAAGATATTATGAAAAAGGAGCGACGTGTCAACGATCAACGATTTTTGACGTTTTTGTGATCTCGTCGCTCCTACTGTAGGTGTCACACGCTGCGATGTCGCTAACGATGCCGGATGTGCGTTACTAACGATGTGACCCCGACGATATATCGTTAGCAATGTCGCAGCTGTAAAGCACCCTTTAGCCTGTTTTTACCTTTCTGAACAGGCCAAATTTTACAATTCTGACCAGAGTCACTGTATGACTCTAGAACGCTTCAACGGATCCCAGTGATTCTGAGACTGTTTTTTGTGACACACTGCACTTTATGATAATGGTAAATTTAAGTCAATATTTTTTATATTTATTTGTGAAAATATCAGAAATTTGGCAAAAATGTGGAATATTTCAAAATTTTCAAACTTTTAAGGCTTATGCCCCTAAACCACATAGTTATATCACAAAATAGTTAATTATTTCCCACTTGTCTACTTTACATTACTATTATATTTTTTTAGCAAGTAAGAAAGTTTAAAAGTTTATCTGCAATTTCTCATTTTTCTTACAAAATTTGCAAAACCATTTTCTTGTACAATTTCTCCTGAGTACACCAATACCTCATATATGGGGGGAAACTACGGTTTGGGGCCACAGCAAAACTCTGGTAAAAAAGCACTGTTTTGGAGCACAAAACTGTTTGGAAAACATAGCGGACGCCATGTAGCATTTGCGGAGCTCCTGATTTGCCTAAACAGTGTAAGCCTCCACAAGTGACCCTATTTTTGAATTACACACCTCAAGGAATTTATCTAGAGGTGTGGAGAACACCTTAAATGCAAAGGTGCTTCACAGAATTTTATAATGTTGAGTCGTGAAAATAAAAAAATCACATTTTTACCACAAAACTCTTTCTTTAGCCCCAAATTGCTTATTTTTAAAGGACAAAATGGACCACAACAATTGTTATTTAATTTCTCCTGAGTACACCGATACTCTATACATGGTGGAAAACTACTGCTTGGGCACATGCAGGGCATAGAAGGGAAGGAGCACTATTCAAATGCAAATTTGGCACGATTAGACAACTGCAGGCGCCATGTCGAATTTGAAGATCTGCTGCAGTGCTAAAAGAGCAGAGGCTGCCCATATGTGACCAATTTTGGAAAGTATACCTCTTGAGGAATTCATCTAGAGGTGTAGTGAGAATTTTAAACCCACAGATGATTCACAGAATTGTGTAACATTGGGCTGCGGAAATTAAAAATGTAATATTTTCCACTAAAATGTTGTTTCAGCCCCACGTTTTTAATTTTGAAAAGGGCTATTAAGAGGAAATGGATCACATAATTTGCTAGGCAACTGCCAATATCCTATATGTGTTTAGAAACTAGTAATGCAGTGAAGATATTGACACCACATGTGTCCTAGACAGGTCCGGACTGACCATAGGGCAATTCTGGCAAATGCCAGATGGACCGGTCCCTGTAGTGGGCCGGTGCCTGTAGTGGAGGCGCCAGGAGGCGCTGTGCTTCGCCGTCTCTGCTGTGTGATAATGTGCAGGGCATGCACACACTGCTGAGGAGCGCGCTGGTGGCGGTGCAGGTGACCGCAGCCTCCTCCTGCCTATTCAGATGTATTTGCGTCTTTCAGACGTAAATACATTTGAACAGTGCGCCGGGACTGGGCGTCACCCCTGACGTGCAGCAACGTGATGAGATCAGCACCTTGTGACGTCATCACAGTGCTGCGGGCGCCACACAGGATACATCGGGCAGCAGTAAGCGCTCCATGGAGGAGCCGAAGATGAAAGGTGTAATTAATGAGGATGAGTGGGGAGGGGCTGAGGACACATAATGGGGGAATATTTGTGAAGGAACACAGCTTTGTGACAGGCAGAGGGGGAGTACTGTATTCCGAGGGAGGGGGAAGGCAGGAGTGTGTAGTGATGGGGTAGTATAATTTGTGTGTGTAGGGGGTGATGGGGGGTGCATTGTATTATGTCTGGAGAGGGGGTAATGGAGGGTGCATTGTATTGTGTGTGGGGGGAGGGGTAATGGAGGGTGCATTGTATTGTGTGTGTGGGGAGGGGGTAATAGGGGGTGTATTTTGTGTGTGTGTGTGTACACAGGGGTGATGGGGGGTGCATTATATTATGTCTGGGAAGGGGGTAATGGAGGGTGCATTGTATTATGTCTGAGGAGGGGTAATGGGGGGTGCATTGTATTATGTCTGAGGATGGTGTAATGGGGGAGTGCATTGTATTGTATGAGTATGTATGTAGGGGTGATGGGGTGCATTTTATTGTGTGTGATTGTGCGTGTATGGGAGGGGGTGATGGGTGGTGCATTGTATTGTGTGTGGGGAGGGGGTGAGGGGTGGTGCATTGTATTGTGCGTGTGTCTGGGGGTGATAATGGAGGGTGCATTGTAGTGTGTGTGTGTGTGGAGGGTTAATAGGGGTGCAGTGTTTTGTGTGGGGGGGGGGAGAGGCAATGCTGGGTGCATTGCATTGTGTATGTGTGGGAAGGGGTAATGGAGGGTGCATTGTAGTATGTGTGGAGGGGTAATGGGGGTGCAGTGTTTTGTGTGTGTGTGGGGGGAGAGGTAATGTTGGGTTCATTGTATTGTGTGTGTATGTGTGTGTGGTGTGTGGGAAGGGGTAATGGAGGGTGCATTGCAGTGTGTGTGTGTGTGTTTGTGTGTGGATTCACAGACCAAGAAACTCAAATTTTTTTATATAGAAATAGAATTTAATAACAGAAGCGACAAGAATACAATCCACTTCCACAGTTAACTCAAAAACCAAACTGAAATTGTTCCAGCAACACCATATAAACTTGTATCTCCCCTAGATTAAATGTTCTATATAATCCCGTATAAATCTAAACCATATTGTTATAGTTCTATTTCCCTACTAAAAGGGTCTTGATCATTTTAGATTGATATAATCAGAAAGATACTAATCCACAACTCATGAGTGGGACCTTTATGATATTCAATATGAGTCAAGCAATGTAGACAAATCCCTAATCAGTCCAATGGTCAATTGTCCTAAAGTCAAGGATACTGTATAAACCATATTTATCTTTGCAATATAGTTAGAGGATAATTTGTATAGTATATTCACTATTTGTATATTGATTCATACTGTTTACAAATGACCCCTGAAGAACCTCCCGTTGGGAGGGGAAACGCGTTGGGTCGACTAGGGGTATGTAGGTTGTCATTTGCACAACCTCCTCTTCTATATGGTAATCATCTTGAATATGAAGGACTGGAGAAAACGGGTTTATTGCCGCGCTAAAAACCACGATTCTTTTTCCCTGAGGAAGGAGGCAGATGAGCCTCAGAAACGCGTAGGAATGATCTAAATAAAGAGAATATTTTGACTTATACATGCTCGTGGTTTTTAGCGCGGCAATAAACCCGTTTTCTCCAGTCCTTCATATTCAAAATCTGCTCTATAACGGGGCCGCTGCAGAACCACCCAAGCGCTCATCCATGCTAATAAAGGGGTTGTGACTGGCACAACCCGGCCAGGTGAGTGCACTGTTTTTATCCTCTTTCACTCTGTAAACCGGGTAAAACCCTATTGCGCCTTTCTTGTCTCCCCCACTACAGCATATGGTAATCATCAGCAATTATAGATCTACACCCCAGTATGAAAAATCATGGGATTTGTTAATGTGATGCCCTTAGGGACCTTGACTTTAGGACAATTGACCATTGGACTGATTAGGGGTTTATCTACATTGTGTGACTCATATAGAATATTATCAAGGTCCCCCTCATGAGTTGTGGATTAGTATCTTTATAATTATATCAATTTAAAATGATCAAGATCCTTTTAGTAGGAGAATGGAACTGTAACTATATGGTCTTAATGTATACGGGATTATATAAAACCTTTAATCTGGGGGGGGGATACAAGTTTATATTGTGGTGTTGGCACAATTTCTATTTGTTTTTTGAGTTAACTGTGGAAGTGGATTGTATTCTTGTTGCTTCTGCTATTAAATTCTATTTCTATATAAAAAAGGAGTTTTTTTGGACTGTGAATCAATTATAATCCTTCTTACATCAGTTGTTTTGTGAGATAGTGTGTATGTGGGGTTTACAAAAGAGCAGTTTGGGGGGAATATATAAATAATAATAATAATAATATTAATAATAATAAAAAAGGGGCAATATGGGGGGATATTATGGAGAGAGGCAGTGTGGGGGTATATTATAAAGAGAGCAGTGTGGAGAAGCTCTGTATGGGGACATTATGGAAAAAGGCAGCGTAGGGATATATTAAGGAGAGAGGCAGTGTGGGAGGTTTTTGGATAAGGGCAGTGTGGGGGATATTTTGTGAAGGAAGCACAGCAATTATTTATTCAGAGGCACAGCATGGGAGATATTTATATTTATGGGGCAGTATAATGATACTTTGATTTTTAAAGGTGCTGTATGGGGAAGTGCTGTTGAAGAATAAAGAGGGAGGGCTTCAGAGACGAGCAGTGGGCATGAAACCTCATCATGGCGTCTGTACTGCGTGGAGACAAAAAGGATGGGATCAACTCAGAAGATGTCACCTATAAAGGTACCTGATGTAAATGATTATTTGTGATACTGCCTGCGGCTTATCAGTATTGTGGTTCCTGTATGGTCCGGAGTCTGATAACAACAACTCCCAGCATCTCCTTACCATTGTTAAGGACAAGCTGGGAGTTGTAGATTTCAGCATCTTCCAAGTCTTCCCATTGATCTGCATTGTAAAATACAGAACGTTTTCCGAGTGGAAAACACCAGAAGATTGGAGCGGTCACTTCTTTTAATCACTTGGTGGTTTTAGAAACCCGAAGATGTAAAAGATGCTCAAAATCCTGAACCTGTGCACAGCGAAGAGATACAGAAGGTCATTCGAGTGTTTATCATAGTTGTTTCCATGGTGGGATCTGCCCCCAAAAAATGTCATTGCACATTCCCTAAGTGGTATGTGTCCAAAGTTATCACCAGTGAAAACTACAGCTTCCCTGATCACCTATCTGGAGAATAGGTCATCACTATTAAGGTGGTGTCACACATAGCGACAACGACAGCGACGTCGCTGTTACGTCACCATTTTCTGTGACGTAGCAGCGACGTCCCGTCGCTGTTGCTGTGTGTGACATCTAGCAACGACCCGGCCCCAGCTGTGAGGTCGCCGCTCGTTGCTGAATGTCCTGCTTAATTTTTTGGTCGTCACTCTCCCGCTGTGAAGCACACATCGCTGTGTGTGACAGCGAGAGAGCGACGAACTGAAGCGAGCAAGGAGCAGGGCGCCGGCGTCTGGCAGCCTGCGGTAAACTGTAACCACGGTAAACATCGGGTAACCAAGAAGCCCTCTCCTTGGTTACCCGATATTTACTTTAGTTACAGCGTCCGCCGCTCTCACGCTGCCAGTGCCGACTCCCTGCTCCCTGCACACAGCCAGAGTACACATTGGGAAATAAGCAAAGGTTTGCTTACTAACCCGATGTATACTGTGGCTATGAGTGCAGGGAGCCAGCGCTAAGCGGTGTGCACTTGTAACCAAGGTAAATATCGGGTAACCACAGAAGCACTTTGGTAGGTTACCCGATATTTACCTTAGTTACCAAGCGCAGCATCGCTTCTACAGGGACGCGTGTCGTTATGATCGCTGCTGCGTCTGCTGTGTTTGACAGGTAAGCAGCGATCATAACAGCGACTTACAAGGTCGCTGTTGCGTCACAGAAAATGGTGACGTAACAGCGACGTCGTTGTCGCTATGTGTGAACCCAGCTTTAGTTCAGGGGGATCTGATTTTGTATCCCTGCCCATCAGCTATGTGACCGCAGCATTATGTGGAGAGCAGCATCCTCTTCATTATCTGTGAGACCCAGCTCTGTAGGGAAAATAGCAGCTTCAACAAGTCCTGCTACTAAGAGCAATAAATAGGCCTGAGCTGTAATACTGGACGCAGCCGTGACTACATGTTATATGGTCGTGATACACAACCTACAAGTGCACAAAGATATTACACATTCAACACGTGAAAAGGGGACCTGTGCACCCCCAAATGGCAGGGTTGAATGTGAGTCCCAGTCCAGCCCTGGTCCTAGAATTTTATACCATTCCTGTGGTGAAGAGTTAATAGTTGATTTTTATCATTAAAATAGTTTTTAGCTACATTTTTTTAATTTCACAAAGAGAAATAAGTAAAAAATGCCCCATAATATGTTGCATAATTCCTGTTAAGCATGGCAAAGCCGGACATGTGACTGTGCACTACTGTTTGAAGGGCTCGAGAGGGAAGGAGCGCTATTCGACTTTTGCAGCTCATATTTTTCTAGAAGAGTTTGAGAACTCTGTTTGCAGAGCCCCTGATTTGCCTAGACAGTGAAAAACTCCTCAAGTGACCCTTAATTAGAATTTACATCCCACTGGAAATTCATCTATGGGCGAACTGACAATTTTTACGCTACCGCTGTTTTCTCGAAACAAACTCGCTGTGGAAGTTCTAGAGTGAAAATTATGAATATGACAATTTAGTGTTCACTACATTGCAGTTACCAATACATTCTACCCTGTTTGTGCTTCAAGAACCACGCAACCATAAAATAAGTGGGCTTTCCTCACTATGTTAATGTATATATGTGGAATTTATATGCGGTTTAGACATATTTTGAGCTCAGAAAGGAGAGAGGGCATTTGGATTTAGGAGCTCAGATATCGCTAGATTTCTTTTGGTGGAACCTTTGTCACTTTTCTAGAACCTCGGTACAATCAATAACTTGGACACCCCTATATTTCTGTTAATAGATGACGAACCCCAGTGGGGACTTGTTTTTTGTGGGTTGAGTTGGAGCTTTTATTGGTGGCATTTTGGGGTACAGAATATTTTGGATCAGTTCACAATCTCTATCGAAATAAATGAAACAAGTGACTCAGATGAAGTCCCTGACAGATAAATTTACCAATGAGGCAAGAGAGTAAAGCCTGCTTTACACGTTGCAATTTGGCATATGATACGTATGCAATTTGCAACGCCCCCATCGTATGTGTGGCTTGTTCAATTTGATGAACGTGCCGCACATACGAGTAACCCCCGTCACACGCACTTATCCGTCCATACGACCTCGCTGTGGGCGGCGAACGTCCACTTCCTGGAGTGGGAGGGACGTTCGGTGTCACAGCGACGTCACACGGCAGCCGGGCAATAGAAGCGGAGGGGCGGAGCTGAGCGGGACGTAAACATCCCGCCCACCTCCTTCCTTCCGCATTGTGGGCCGGGAGCCGCAGGACGCTGGTAAGATCTGTTCATCGTTCCCGGGGTGTCACACACTACAATGTGTGCTACCCCGGGTACGATGAACAATCTGACGTGCAATTCTAGAGATAGGTACGATGTGTATGCGATTAACGTTTTAATGTTCAATCGCAATCGCACGTACCTGTCACACACTGCAATGTACTTCCAATGCCGGATGTGCATCACTTACGACGTGACCCCGCCGACACATTGTAAGATACATTGCAGCGTGTAAAGCAGGCTTTACTCTAAACTCCATTTGGCCAGTGTTTCAGAGGTGCACAAACCTGCGGCCAATTGCACTTTTGTGCATGCCTTAAAGGAGGGACACTGCTGGATCATAGGGCAGACAGAGACCACAGTGGCTTCCTCTGCCTCATAGTGAATCTTCCATCAGGAGTTCTGTCTCAATCACATATTTCAGAGAACACCAGATGTATATAGTTCTGCTATTGTGGCGCTCTGGGCAAGCCAGGTCGTCACAGGTACTGCAACAACACACCCCACACCCCGAGATAGGCACACCAGTCACACACAAATCCTTGTTGCCTGCCTCCAGGGGCTGATGTCCACACCAGGTGGGGTGGAGCCAGGCGGTTGGCCCCACCCACTGAGGAGTTCACAGTCCTGGAGGTGGGAAAGGAAGTCAGTACAGTTAGGGAGAGTGAAGGAGAAGGAGTAAGACGGAGTAGTAGAGGAGCAGACTGACCGTGTCCGGGTACGTGGCCCGGGCACCAAGAGCAAGGTTGGCAGACGGTGGTGGCCGTCTGCAGGAGAGGCCGATCGACGCGAAACCGTAGGCCCGGGGACGGGCGGTGGCCCGTCGGTACCGAACCGGGGAGCGAAGAGAAGCCAGCACAAACCGTTAGCTGAATAGGATAACTGAAGTGAGCACTAATATATATATTCTGAGTGCAAGCCAAAAAAAATACATACTATACAAGGATAAGGCTGCACATCAAACTTAGATAATGGTATAATGCCTCAAGCATATGGAAAAGTAATGGAAAATACACTGAAAAATGCTACTTGCAAACTTGAACATGTGAATAATGAATTGCATACCTGCCATGAATATTAGGAAAAAGGAGATATTAGCAATCGCATTGATCAATGTAACTGAGCCCCAAAACCTCGTCAAGGTATATCTCTATATTGGGGTCCCTAGCTCTGTGACCCTAACTGTGTGTCATCTCATTGCAATTAAAAACTGCTGTGGGTGGAGAGGGGTAACCAAGGACGGTCTTATATAGGAGATGGAAAAAACATGGCCAAAAGGGACGGAGCTGTGTTCACATTCATAAAAAAACATATAACTGAATAGGATAACTGAAGTGAGCACTAATATATATATTCTGAGTGCAAGCCAAAAAAAATACATACTATACAAGGATAAGGCTGCACATCAAACTTAGATAATGGTATAATGCCTCAAGCATATGGAAAAATAATGGAAAATACACTGAAAAATGCTACTTGCTAACTTGAACATGTCTCTATATATTTTTTCTGAATGTGAACACAGCTCCGCCCCTTTCGGCCATGTTTTTTCCATCTCCTATATAAGACCGTCCTTGGTTACCCCTCTCCACCCACAGCAGTTTTTAATTGCAATGAGATGACACACAGTTAGGGTCACAGAGCTAGGGACCCCAATATAGAGATATACCTTGACGAGGCTTTGGGGCTCAGTTACATTGATCAATGCGATTGCTAAATATCTCCTTTTTCCTAATATTCATGGCAGGTATGCAATTCATTATTCACATGTTCAAGTTAGCAAGTAGCATTTTTCAGTGTATTTTCCATTATTTTTCCATATGCTTGAGGCATTATACCATTATCTAAGTTTGATGTGCAGCCTTATCCTTGTATAGCACAAATTGGTAGGGCCTACGGACCCCGACCAGGCTTGGAGTCGCCGTTAAACCGGTCAAATCCGTTAGCGACCAGAACCTCCGCGGTTTCCCGACTTAAAGCAACCGTCCAAACTGAGAAAGGGAAATACAACTACCGCCACAGTTAGAATGCCCAGGGCCAGAGCCTGCGGGCAAAAGGGGCTCCTCCGGCCCATATCCAAGCTGGGGAGCGGGTTACCGGTGGGAAGCCATTGGGACCAAAGATACACAACAGGTGCAGGGAAAGGCAGCCACCACCAACCTTCCGGGGCAACCACAGCAGCCGGCTGCGGGACCCGTCCATCCAGCCGTTTGTTTTACCGGAGACTGTATCCATCATTGGCTGAGTGAGTACCACCGTGCCGTCTGGGACCGCGCTGCCCCCGCGACCCTGCACCTCGCCAACCCTGCCTCTCCGTCCCACCTCACCGGGACCACCAACCCCCCTACCCACGGAGGGGAGAGAAACATCTCGGCTGCTCCCTGTCATCGCTCCCGGGATCCCCGTCCAGAGCAGCGGTGGTGTCCCAACCTCGCCACAAACCGTGGGTGGCGTCACGGACCAACTCCCCAAACCCAAACCACCCCCTTTCACTGCACGGGCGAGGAGCGCCGCTCAAGTCCCCGGATCCGGCCCACCACTCGAGCCACCGAGCAGCAACAGCGCCGGACCCGAGCGCCAGCGGGAGCGCAGCGGCGGCGGCCTCCTCCCCGCCCGCGACACTATCAAATATTTAGAAACGCCTTTTTTTTTTTTTTTATTATACAAAAAAAAGTTTTTGCATTGCCATATTTTGAGAGCTATATTTTTTTTGTATTTCTGCTGAAAGAGTCATGTAAGGGCTTGTTTTTTGTGAAACGAGTTAGATAAATGGGGAAACCAAAACTCGATCACACAGCTAGCACATACGGAGATATAAGACAATACGTGATCAGTAGGAAATAAAGAGTAGGGAGGAAATAAGATGACGAGAGCATTTCCACAGCATACCAAGAAGCACACAGTAAATCACCAGCAACCAGAACACAACAACACACTGACCAGGTAAGCAAAAGCTACAGTCCTCATTGGAAGACACAGTCCTCCATCTTAAAAAGGCTGGGAGTGCTTGTGATAGGTGTCCCGTAACATGTGATCCAAAAGGTAACCAGCAAGCTTGTAGAAATTAACTCCTGCTAGTCCAATCACTAATGAGCACACAGAAGGTCGATGCCCGAGCCTGGCTGTGTAACTTAGAAGCATCAGAGAAGGCATAGTGTGGAGTGTCAGAGTCTGTAGTCTGAGCAGCGTCTGATGCCACCATGCCACTCAGCGGGTTTAGAGCCAAACACCGTCTGACAGAGGCCAACTATAATGTCACGAGGTAACAGGCTATAACAGGAGACCGGCGCTCCTAGACTACCCTCAGGCTAAGGGGTTTTGGCAGTCACTATACGCAGTGATACATCTAATGGTGACAGTGTGGTGCCCTGGACTCCAGGGGTCACAGAATAACATCACACACCCCCTCCCCTGGTCAGGAACACCAGTCAAACAAAACCCTTGTTGCCTGCCTCCAGGGTCTGATGTCCACACCAGGTGGGGCGGAGCCAGGCGGTTGGCCCCACCCACCGAGGAGTTCACAGGCCTGGAGGCGGGAAAAGTAGTCAGTGAAGTTTTGGAGTTGAAGTGAAGAGGTGGTAGTGAGCGGAGCAGGAACTGTGAGTGTCTGGGTTGGAGCCCAGGCACTATCAGCAAGGTTGGCAGATGGTGGTGGCCGTCTGCAGGAGTTGGTGGAGGTGTGTGGAACCGTAGGACTGGGGACGGGTGGTGGCCCGCTGGTACGGAACCGGGGAGCGGATCAAAGCCAAGCAGCAAGGCAGGGTACTCAGACCCCGACTAGGCTCGGAAGCCGCCGTAACGGTCAAATTCTCTGATTGCGGTCTGGACCTCAGGGGTTCATTCCCAACCAAGTCTCGTCAGAAGGCAACAGCCCAACCCGTCCGGATAAGAGCCACCGCCAACGGCCAGAGATCCAAGGGCCAGCGCCTGCGGGCAAAACGGGCTCTCCCGACACGTACAAGTCGGGGAGCGGACCACACGTGGGAATCCATAGGGGTCAAACACTTACACATAGGTGCAGGGAACAACAGCCACCATCAACCCGTCCAGGGAGAGTGAAGACACTGCAGCCGACTGCGGGCCCCGTCCATACAGCCGTTTGGTTTACCAGAGACTCTGTTCTTGTCTACCTGAGTTAGTACACTAGTGCCATCCGGCACCGAGCTGCACCACACCGCTGCCCTCGCATCCACGCTGCCTCCCCACATCGGCACCTGCACCTATCCCCCTCGCTAACTCCCCAACCGGGGCCCCGGGACCAACAGCCCCTACCCACGGAGGGGCCAACACCTCAGCTGCTCTCCGCCATCGCTCCCGGGATTCCCCGTCACCAGCAGCGGTGGTGCCCACCATCACCACAACCCTGTCGGTGGCGTCACAACCGACATCCCACCACCAAACCTCCCCCTTTTCACTCGTGGGCAAGGGTATATAATTGCCTTATTCTGTCTGTCTTGCTCTAAAATGACATCATTACAGTGACAACTGTCGCATTGGCTGCTTGGTTCAGCCCGGCCACGCCCCCCGCACGCATTGGCCACTCGGCTCTGCCACGGCCCCCGCACACAATGGCCGCTCGGCTCGGCCACGCCCCCCGCACGCATTGGCCGCTCGGCTCAGCAAGACCACGCCCCCCGCATGCATTGGCCACTCGACGGCCCAGCCACGCCCCCACACACTGTGCCCGCTCGGCCACGCCCCCCACACACCCACACACTGTGCCCGCTCGGCCACGCCCCCCACACACTGTGGCCTCCCCCCCAGGACTGCTCCACCTATTAGACACCTCCCTCCCCCCCAGGACTACCCCACTTATTATACACCTCCCCCCAGGACTACTCCACCTATTAGACACCTCCCTCCAGGACTACTACACCTATTAGACACCTCCCCCCAGGACTACTCCACCTATTATCCTCCTCTCTCCTCAGGACTACTCCTCCTATTATCCTCCTCTCCCCCCAGGACTACTCCTCCTATTATCTTCCTCTCCCCCAGGACTACTCCTCCTATTATACTCCTCTCCCCCCAGGATTACTCCTCCTATTATTATACCCAGGACTACTGCTCCTATTATTATACTCCTCTCCCCAAAGGACTACTCTTCCTATTATACTCCTCTCTCCCCAGGACTACTCTCCTATTATACTCCTCTCTCCCCAGGACTACTCCTCCTATTATCCTCCTCTCTCCCCAGGACTACTCCTATTATACTCCTCTCCCCCAGGACTACTCCTCCTATTATCCTCCTCTCTCCCCAGGACTACTCCTCCTATTATACTCCTCTCCCCCCAGGATTACTCCTCGTATTATACTCCTCACCTCCAGGACTACTCCTCCTATTATTATACCCAGGACTACTGCTCCTATTATTATACTCCTCTCCCCCCAGGACTACTCTTCCTATTATACTCCTCTCTCCCCAGGACTACTCTCCTATTATACTCCTCTCTCCCCAGGACTACTCCTCCTATTATCCTCCTCTCTCCCCAGGACTACTCCTATTATACTCCTCTCCCCCAGGACTTCTCCTCCTATTATACTCCTCTCTCCCCAGGACTCCTCCTCCTATTATCCTCCTCTCTCCCCAGGACTACTCCTCCTATTATACTCCTCTCCCCCCAGGACTACTCCACCTATTATCCTCCTCTCTCCCCAGGACTACTCTCCTATTATACTCCTCTCTCCCCAGGACTCCTCCTCCTATTATCCTCCTCTCTCCCCAGGACTACTCCTCCTATTATACTACTCACCTCCAGGACTACTCCTCCTATTATCCTCCTCTCTCCCCAGGACTACTCCTCCTATTATACTACTCACCTCCAGGACTACTCCTCCTATTATACTTCTCTCTCCCCAGGACTACTCCTCCTATTTATACTCCTCTCCCCCCAGGACTACTCCTCCTATTATCCTCCTCTCTCCCCAGGACTACTCCTCCTATTATCCTCCTCTCTCCCCAGGACTACTCCTCCTATTATACTACTCACCTCCAGGACTACTCCTCCTATTATCCTCCTCTCTCCCCAGGACTACTCCTCCTATTATACTCCTCTCTCCCCAGGACTACTCCTCCTATTATACTTCTCTCTCCCCAGGACTACTCCTCCTATTTATACTCCTCTCTCCCCAGGACTACTCCTCCTATACTCCTCTCTCCCCAGGACTACTCCTCCTATACTCCTCTCTCCCCAGGACTACTCCTCCAACACACACACACACATTGCAGAAAACATACCTCCCCCAAAACACACACACCCCCACACAAACTGCACAACACACACAGCACCACACACACGCAACGCTGCAGACACACAGCGCTCCACAAACAACGCAATACACACAACGCAACACACATACAACACCGCTCTCACACACCCCCACCCAGACAACACCCAGAACATTTACAGCCCCTACACAAACACTTGGCAACTACAAACAGCAACATCTATATATATGACAAAAATCATACATTAACTACACAATAGATTCTAGAATACCCGATGCGTTAGAATCCGGCCACCTTCTAGTATTTTTATATAAACAATGACTGTCTAGACTTTTTTTCTTCCTTTAGACACTTATGCATAAAGAGACAATTGCATAACCGCCGTATTAAAAACTTCACATCATAACATTCTAAAATACTATAAGTCACAAATATTCAGAGGCAGCTGTTAAGGGGATGGATGGCATATCTTCTTTATTAACACTGGAGGAAGGGATGTTCTGACTCAGTCCGTCATGTAGGTTGCTGACAATATTAAGAGGGCTGATCACTGAATATGTGTCATCTGTACATTGGACCTGCAGCTATGAGTTATCCTTCCAAAGGTCAGAATCAATTGGGAAAAGCTTTTGGTGAATATTTTACGTGTCCCACTTATTGGTGGGGGATTGCAGTTCCAGGAGTATGCTAAAAGCAAAATGCTGGGCTTTACTAAATCCCCAGGAAGCAGATGATTAACATACATTGCAGATTAGCATGTTGAAGCAGGTCTCCTATTACTTTGCTTTTATTTCATGCTGCTGAAGGTATCCATGACAAGTTTATTATAGAGATAGGTTGTAATTTCAAAGAGCTGAAAATCTCAACCTTCTGTCCCAGACTGATAACAGTCCCAGTTTTATTAGGTTACATTTTACATAGTTATCTAAAATAAGACCATAATATGTTTAAATATATCCCATGAGGGAAATACACCTGTTGGATACAATATATTAGATCATTCATTCATTCACATATTTACATGTAAGCATTAGAATTCCAATCTTAAAGATGGTACAACATGTATGTAAAATATATGTCCATAGTGTGCATACTTTTACTCCGATATTCCTGTTTCTGGGTGACTATGAATATGACCTTAGAGCTCTCCAAGGGTAGTTATGTTCATAATGCAAACCTAATTATTTACGCAGCGATAAAACACCTATTCCTTTAGATTCTCCTTTTTTTGCTTTTGTGATCAAGATGTGATCATTTAAAGGGAATCTGTCAGCAGGTTTTTGCTACCTCATCTGAGCAGCATGATATAGGCAAAGAGATCCCGAATCTAATGATGTATCCCTTAGATAACTGGGTGCAGCCGCTGTGACACAATCAGAATGTTTAGATTTCGCCATGTAGCAAAGCTGAGAGCTTCACTGCCCACACCAGGCTCTCTATAGAGATTGTACATTAACAGTGAGGTGCCAATCAGAGGAGGGGATGAGCTAGACTGCTGTGCATGTGACATTGTAGTCCGTGCAAAGAGAAGTCCAACTGCTTAAACATAGCAAATAAACAACAGATCGGACCATGACAAGACAGGCAGCCCTGAATTCTATGCTTTAACCCTTGCAACATGCTGTCTTCAGCTTACATAGCTAAACCCTGAGGACAAATTCCATTTACCTATTTTTGGAATAGGTATATTAGAAGTTAATTTGAAGTAGAGACTAATAGCTTGGGTACCAGAACAAAATAACCTATATTAAATTGAGAGGGGCAAGGAAGCTAAAAGCTCAGAATAGAATATACAGGCAGGCAGATGCTACAGCAGACCTAGTCCTTGGTATCACCTATTGATGAGTGAAAATTGGCATTGATTCATGCCTGATTCATTTTGAGACATGTAAGGTTTTTTACATTTGCAGAGGATAACCTGGTCTGCTGAGCATCACAAAGTCACATGCCCTGTGTCTGTCTGACAGAATACTGGATCTGTACAAAACAGTTTGCCCATTGCAATCTGGGCCAGTTTTTGCCACTTGATCAATCTCCGAGCCATAAGTCCATGGACTCAGAATCAAGGCTATCTGCCAGAGAAAAACACAATGCAAGTGCGACAGAACCTGGCAGTTAAAACCTTTGCTGATGTGCGTCAGGCCTTATACCGTAGTGAGGGTCTACAAATGTAAGTATCTAATTGTCATCCCCTTTGATTGTAACAATATGCCTGTCATCCCACAAGCAATCATACACAGCTTTCCACTATGCAAATCCACAATCAAATACAGCTTTCCACCATGCTGTAAAGGTAGGTTACTATGGGTGTGATAGCGCATCTCTGTAGGCTCAAAAGATTCACCCTGTAGAGTGTGAAAGAAATAAACCGTCTCTGTCCATGCCAGCTTAAAGGGAATCTGCCTGCAGGTTTTTACTATGTAATCTGAAGAAAGCAGGAGATAGGCAGTGAAACACAACTTTCAGCTATGCATCACTTATTTGGCTGTTGTTTATTTACAATAAAGGTTTTATCACCAGGTGATTTTACTGCCTGGACTACACGCGCCTCCTAGACCGACTAACCACCCTCCTTCTCTGATGAGCAGCTCATTGTCAATAGACAATGTACAAATGTACATAGAGAGCTATGGTGCTGGTGGGGTCAGCTTTCTGAGCACTGCTACATGCTAAATCTAAGAAAAAAACAGAGAAATTAGCCACGAGCATGTTCAGACTGTGGCCATTTAACAGCCAAAACCTAAGATAGAAATAAATGAGCATATACCCTGCAGTAAGTAGGTGAATAGTAATACTACATATAAATAACATAGGCTTCTTAGATGTCTTAAACACTGTTTTTGATCAAAAAAAGAATAAATGCCATCCCATCACTGTAAGGTATACTCCAATTGGGATGATCCTATCCTCCAGTATTAAAACCTCACCTTGTGTAAACCGACTTCAATGTAGAAGGAGGCAGAGCGCGACCAGGGGCCGACTGTACAGACACCTGCCTGTGGGAAGCGCTATATCCTTCATGTTGCATGTATACCAGCTTATACTTCGGCTCATTTCTTTGATTTTGCTGTATTCTCTTGTACTTTTTACAAACAGGGGTGTGGTCCCTCTCTTTTTTTAGCTAGGCATTTCATTTATATAGCATTTCATGGGCAGGTGTCTGAACAGTCAGGCCCCGGTCTTGCTCTATGTTGAGCTTTTATTACTAGAGGAGAGGGTTGGCCTGAGTGGGGTACTCCTTGTAGTAGTAGGATGACTTTTATTTATTTTTGATCAAAGACAGTGTTTTCTAAGTCCCTTATGTCATTTATATTTACTACTAGAAGGTGGCCCGATTCTAACGCATCGGGTATTCTAGAATTTATTGTGTAGTAGTTAATGTATGATGTTTGTTATATATATATATATATATATATATAGATGTTGTTGTGTGTAGTTACGAAGTGTTTGTGTAGGGCGCTGTAAATGCTCTGGGTGTTGTCTGGGTGTGGGGTGAAAGCGGTGTTGTTTGTGTGTTGCGTTGTGTGTTGCGTTGTTTGGGGAGCGCTGTGTGTCTGCAGCGTTGTGTGTGTGTGGTGCTGTGTGTGTTCCGTGGTTTGTGTGGGTGTGTGTGTTTTGGGGGGAGGTATGTTTTGTGCAGTGTGTGTGTGTGTGTGTGTGTGTGTGTGTTGGAGGAGTAGTCCTGGGGGAGAGGAGTATAATAGGAGGAGTAGTCCTGGGGGGAGAGGAGGATAATAGGAGGAGTAGTCCTGGGGGGAGAGGAGGATAATAGAAGGAGTAGTCCTGGGGGGAGAGGAGGATAATAGGAGGAGTAGTCCTGGGGGGAGAGGAGGATAATAGAAGGAGTAGTCCTGGGGGGAGAGGAGGATAATAGGAGGAGTAGTCCTGGAGTGAGAGGAGGATAATAGGAGGAGTAGTCCTGGGGGGAGAGGAGGATAAAAGGAGGAGGAGTCCTGGGGAGAGAGGAGGATAATAGGATGAGTAGTCCTGGGGGGAGAGGGGGATAATAGGAGGAGTAGTCCTGGGGGCAGAGGAGTATAATAGGAGGAGGAGTCCTGGAGAGAGAGGAGGATAATAGGAGGAGTAGTCCTGGGGGGAGAGGGGGATAATAGAAGGAGTAGTCCTGGGGGGAGAGGAGTATAATAGGAGGAGGAGTCCTGGGGAGAGAGGAGGATAATAGGAGGAGTAGTCCTGGGGGGAGAGGAGGATAATAGGAGGAGTAGTCCTGGGGGCAGAGGAGTATAATAGGAGGAGGAATCCTGGGGAGAGAGGAGGATAATGGGAGGAGTAGTCCTGGGGGAGAGGAGGATAATAGGAGAAGTAGTCCTGGGGGGAGAGAAGGATAATAGGAGAAGTAGTCCTGGGAGAGAGAAGGATAATAGGAAGAGTAGTCCTGGGGGGAGAGGAGTATAATAGGAGGAATAGTCCTGGGGGGAGAGGAGTTTAATAGAAGGAGTAGTCCTGGGGGGAGAGGAGTATAATAGGAGGAGGAGTCCTGGGGAGAGAGGAGGATAATAGGAGGTGTAGTCCTGGGGGAGAGGAGGATAATAGGAGAAGTAGTCCTGGGGGGGAGAGAAGGATAATAGGAAGAGTAGTCCTGGGGAGAGAGGAGTATAATAGGAGGAATAGTCCTGGGGGGAGAGGAGTATAATAGGAGTAGTCCTGTGGGGAGAGGAGTATAATAGGAGGAGTAGTCCTGGGGGGAGAGGAGTATAATAGGAGGAGTAGTCCTGGGGGGAGGGGAGTATAATAGGAGTAGCCCTGGGGGGAGAGGAGGATAATAAGAGGAGTAGTCCTGGGGAGAGAGGAGGATAGTAGGAGGAGTAGTCCTGGGGAGAGAGGAGTATAATAGGAGGAGTAGTCCTGGGGAGAGAGGAGGATAATAGGAGGAGTAGTCCTGGGGGGAGAGGAGGATAATAGGAGGAGTAGTCCTGGGGGAGAGGAGGATAATAGGAGGAGTAGTCCTGGGGGGAGAGGAGGATAATAGGAGGAGTAGTCCTGGAGGCAGAGGAGGATAATAGGAGTAGTAGTCCTGGGGAGAGAGGAGGATAATAGGAGGAGTAGTCCTGGGGGAGAGGAGGATAATAGGAGAAGTAGTCCTGGGGGGGAGAGAAGGATAATAGGAGAAGTAGTCCTGGGAGAGAGAAGGATAATAGGAAGAGTAGTCCTGGGGGGAGAGGAGTATAATAGGAGGAATAGTTCTGGGGGGAGAGGAGTATAATAGAAGGAGTAGTCCTGTGGGGAGAGGAGTATAATAGGAGGAGTAGTCCTGGGGGGAGGGGAGTATAATAGGAGGAGTAGTCCTGGGGGGAGGGGAGTATAATAGGAGTAGTCCTGGGGGGAGAGGAGGATAATAGGAGGAGTAGTCCTGGGGAGAGAGGAGGATAGTAGGAGGAGTAGTCCTGGGAAGAGAGGAGTATAATAGGAGGAGTAGTCCTGGGGAGAGAGGAGGATAATAGGAGGAGTAGTCCTGGGGGGAGAGGAGGATAATAGGAGGAGTAGTCCTGGGGGAGAGGAGGATAATAGGAGGAGTAGTCCTGGGGGGAGAGGAGGATAATAGGAGTAGTCCTGGGGGCAGAGGAGGATAATAGGAGGAGTAGTCCTGGGGGGAGGAGTCTAATAGGAGGAGTAGTCCTGGGGGAGGAGTCTAATAGGAGTAGTCCTGGGGGAGAAGTCTAATAGAAGGAGTAGTCCTGGGGGGAGGAGTCTAATAGGAGGAGTAATAAGAAATAACGTTTGGAACTCCATTCTATGTCTGAACTGGGTGCAAAAACCTAAAAAAACATCACTATGGGGAGATAAGGTATGCACACCAGTGACTATGTGAGGGGAATACATGGAATAGCAGAAACTGCTGTGTGAATACTGACATGAAAAATTCAATAGCTATATGTAAGTATGAAATGTGAAAAATGGAACCTGCATTACTGCCATGAATATCTGAATAAAGAGAAATTTAGCTACTGAATTGATCAATGCAATAGAGCCCCAACACTACGCCAAAGTATTTCTCTACGTTGGGGTCCCTAGCTTGTGTGTGTCCTCTCATGCAGTTAAAAAAACTTACTGTGTATGGGAAGCTGAGACCCAGGCTATTTATGCGTATGATATGGATTGGCAAATACTTTGGCGTAGTGTTGGGGCTCTATTGCATTGATCAATTCAGTAGCTAAATTTCTCTTTATTCAGATATTCATGGCAGTAATGCAGGTTCCATTTTTCACATTTCATACTTACATATAGCTATTGAATTTTTCATGTCAGTATTCACACAGCAGTTTCTGCTATTCCATGTATTCCCCTCACATAGTCACTGGTGTGCATACCTTATCTCCCCATAGTGATGTTTTTTAGGTTTTTTGCACCCAGTTCAGACATAGAATGGAGTTCCAAACGTTATTTCTTATTGGTTAGTAGTTTTTCGTTTGTGAACCCTCCCCATACACACCTATTGCCAATCCACATCGTATATATAGCCTGGGTCTCAGCTTCCCATACACGGTAAGGTTTTTAACTGCATGAGAGGACACACACAAGCTAGGGACCCCAACGTAGAGAAATACTTTGGCGTAGTGTTGGGGCTCTATTGCATTGATCAATTCAGTAGCTAAATTTCTCTTTATTCAGATATTCATGGCAGTAATGCAGGTTCCATTTTTCACATTTGATACTTACATATAGCTATTGAATTTTTCATGTCAGTATTCACACAGCAGTTTCTGCTATTCCATGTATTCCCCTCACATAGTCACTGGTGTGCATACCTTATCTCCCCATAATAGGAGGAGTAGTCATGGGGGGAGGAGTCTAATAGGAGTAGTTCTGGAAGGGGAGGAGTCTAATAGTAGGAGTAGTCCTGGGGGAGGAGTCGAGTCATCTCATAGGTGGAGTAGTCTGAGGGGAGATATCTAATAGGAGGAGTAGTCATGGGGGAGGAGTCTAATAGGAGTAGTCCTGGAAGGGGAGGAGTCTAATAGTAGGAGTAGTCCTGGGGGAGGAGTCGTCCCATAGGTGGAGTAGTCCAGGGGGGAGGAGTCTAATAGGTGGAGTAGTCCTGGGGGGAGGTGTCTAATAGGTGGAGTAGTCCTTGGGGGAGGTGTCTAATAGGTGGAGTAGTCCTGGGGGGAGGTGTATAGGTGCCCAATGTGTGTAGGGGGCATGGCCAAGCTGTCAAAGTGTGCGGGGGCCTAAATACCTCAAAGAAAAAACCCCACCATAAAAATTCAACACTTTATTTCATAGATCAAAAAGTACAAATTAAAAACAGAGTTGGTTTGATACCCTTGAGTCACTAGTTAGAGGGAGGGGCATATTGGGCCAATTCCCTATTGTGACCCTTCCTATCAGCAGGGGTCGGCACCCTACATATATAGCCGTTATGGCGCCCCTGCTCCAACGTGGACTGACCCTTCTTGCCCTATACTAACACTATTATTCGTGCTGCTGATCTCAATGAGAGCTTCTGTATAGTATTTCGTGAAGTTCTCATGCATCCACCCAAGCATTCAAATAGTGGGATTTTCAATACATGTCTATAATTCCTCAGATATTTAAAGTAGATATCTCAGCAGTAGTTAGTCTAGTAGAAGGTGCTGTCCATCTTGTATCAAAACTTCATATATATCACCAGTCAAATAGTGTAGCCCAATCGCCACTGCTTCGCCAATTGGCATAGCTCACTGCCCATTACAAATTGTTGTAGCCAAATCGCCTACTGTTTCGCCATAAGGCTCCTTGCTATGCACCCCAATTTGGGATGTATTCCATCTGTATAGATTTTGGCGTTTGGTGACTGTTCACATTGGGTCATCAGGCTTTGTCCACAGGCTATATATATACTTCATGCAGCATTTGCTTGGACCTGTCCCGCCCACAGCCATGACTCAGTCATGGGTACGGGACTGCAATAGACCAGGTGAGTGCTGCTGAGAGCAGTTCTGCTATTTATATGTGAGGCCGCATGGCACATTTTATTAAAATATTTTAGTGTAGGACTGCTTCAAATGAGATTTGCCGTGACGTGGCGAAGCAGCTCAAGAAATTGCAATTTTTTGCCAAAAATCTCAAAAAAAATTTTTATAATGCAGTTTGGAATATTTGATGCCTTAGTGCACATTGGTGCTGGCTCTTTGTTGTTTCTTTGTTGAATTGGTCGGTGGTTGACCTCCACCTTGCTATGCACCCCAATTTGGGATGTATTCCATCTGTATAGATTTTGGCGTTTGGTGACTGTTCACATTGGGTCATCAGGCTTTGTCCACAGGCTATATATATACTTCATGCAGCATTTGCTTGGACCTGTCCCGCCCACAGCCATGACTCAGTCATGGGTACGGGACTGCAATAGACCAGGTGAGTGCTGCTGAGAGCAGTTCTGCTATTTATATGTGAGGCCGCATGGCACATTTTATAAAAATATTTTAGTGTAGGACTGCTTCAAATGAGATTTGCCGTGACGTGGCGAAGCAGCTCAAGAAATTGCAATTTTTTGCCAAAAATCTCAAAAAAAATTTTTACAATGCAGTTTGGAATATTTGATGCCTTAGTGCACATTGGTGCTGGCTCTTTGTTGTTTCTTTGTTGAATTGGTCGGTGGTTGACCTCCACCTTGCTATGCACCCCAATTTGGGATGTATTCCATCTGTATAGATTTTGGCGTTTGGTGACTGTTCACATTGGGTCATCAGGCTTTGTCCACAGGCTATATATATACTTCATGCAGCATTTGCTTGGACCTGTCCCGCCCACAGCCATGACTCAGTCATGGGTACGGGACTGCAATAGACCAGGTGAGTGCTGCTGAGAGCAGTTCTGCTATTTATATGTGAGGCCGCATGGCACATTTTATAAAAATATTTTAGTGTAGGACTGCTTCAAATGAGATTTGCCGTGACGTGGCGAAGCAGCTCAAGAAATTGCAATTTTTTGCCAAAAATCTCAAAAAAAAATTTTATAATGCAGTTTGGAATATTTGATGCCTTAGTGCACATTGGTGCTGGCTCTTTGTTGTTTCTTTGTTGAATTGGTCGGTGGTTGACCTCCACCTTGCTATGCACCCCAATTTGGGATGTATTCCATCTGTATAGATTTTGGCGTTTGGTGACTGTTCACATTGGGTCATCAGGCTTTGTCCACAGGCTATATATATACTTCATGCAGCATTTGCTTGGACCTGTCCCGCCCACAGCCATGACTCAGTCATGGGTACGGGACTGCAATAGACCAGGTGAGTGCTGCTGAGAGCAGTTCTGCTATTTATATGTGAGGCCGCATGGCACATTTTATAAAAATATTTTAGTGTAGGACTGCTTCAAATGAGATTTGCCGTGACGTGGCGAAGCAGCTCAAGAAATTGCAATTTTTTGCCAAAAATCTCAAAAAAAAATTTTTATAATGCAGTTTGGAATATTTGATGCCTTAGTGCACATTGGTGCTGGCTCTTTGTTGTTTCTTTGTTGAATTGGTCGGTGGTTGACCTCCACCTTGCTATGCACCCCAATTTGGGATGTATTCCATCTGTATAGATTTTGGCGTTTGGTGACTGTTCACATTGGGTCATCAGGCTTTGTCCACAGGCTATATATATACTTCATGCAGCATTTGCTTGGACCTGTCCCGCCCACAGCCATGACTCAGTCATGGGTACGGGACTGCAATAGACCAGGTGAGTGCTGCTGAGAGCAGTTCTGCTATTTATATGTGAGGCCGCATGGCACATTTTATAAAAATATTTTAGTGTAGGACTGCTTCAAATGAGATTTGCCGTGACGCGGCGAAGCAGCTCAAGAAATTGCAATTTTTTGCCAAAAATCTCAAAAAAAATTTTTATAATGCAGTTTGGAATATTTGATGCCTTAGTGCACATTGGTGCTGGCTCTTTGTTGTTTCTTTGTTGAATTGGTCGGTGGTTGACCTCCACCTTGCTATGCACCCCAATTTGGGATGTATTCCATCTGTATAGATTTTGGCGTTTGGTGACTGTTCACATTGGGTCATCAGGCTTTGTCCACAGGCTATATATATACTTCATGCAGCATTTGCTTGGACCTGTCCCGCCCACAGCCATGACTCAGTCATGGGTACGGGACTGCAATAGACCAGGTGAGTGCTGCTGAGAGCAGTTCTGCTATTTATATGTGAGGCCGCATGGCACATTTTATAAAAATATTTTAGTGTAGGACTGCTTCAAATGAGATTTGCCGTGACGTGGCGAAGCAGCTCAAGAAATTGCAATTTTTTGCCAAAAATCTCAAAAAAAAAAATTTTTATAATGCAGTTTGGAATATTTGATGCCTTAGTGCACATTGGTGCTGGCTCTTTGTTGTTTCTTTGTTGAATTGGTCGGTGGTTGACCTCCACCTTGCTATGCACCCCAATTTGGGATGTATTCCATCTGTATAGATTTTGGCGTTTGGTGACTGTTCACATTGGGTCATCAGGCTTTGTCCACAGGCTATATATATACTTCATGCAGCATTTGCTTGGACCTGTCCCGCCCACAGCCATGACTCAGTCATGGGTACGGGACTGCAATAGACCAGGTGAGTGCTGCTGAGAGCAGTTCTGCTATTTATATGTGAGGCCGCATGGCACATTTTATAAAAATATTTTAGTGTAGGACTGCTTCAAATGAGATTTGCCGTGACGTGGCGAAGCAGCTCAAGAAATTGCAATTTTTTGCCAAAAATCTCAAAAAAAATTTTTTATAATGCAGTTTGGAATATTTGATGCCTTAGTGCACATTGGTGCTGGCTCTTTGTTGTTTCTTTGTTGAATTGGTCGGTGGTTGACCTCCACCTTGCTATGCACCCCAATTTGGGATGTATTCCATCTGTATAGATTTTGGCGTTTGGTGACTGTTCACATTGGGTCATCAGGCTTTGTCCACAGGCTATATATATACTTCATGCAGCATTTGCTTGGACCTGTCCCGCCCACAGCCATGACTCAGTCATGGGTACGGGACTGCAATAGACCAGGTGAGTGCTGCTGAGAGCAGTTCTGCTATTTATATGTGAGGCCGCATGGCACATTTTATAAAAATATTTTAGTGTAGGACTGCTTCAAATGAGATTTGCCGTGACGTGGCGAAGCAGCTCAAGAAATTGCAATTTTTTGCCAAAAATCTCCAAAAAAATTTTTATAATGCAGTTTGGAATATTTGATGCCTTAGTGCACATTGGTGCTGGCTCTTTGTTGTTTCTTTGTTGAATTGGTCGGTGGTTGACCTCCACCTTGCTATGCACCCCAATTTGGGATGTATTCCATCTGTATAGATTTTGGCGTTTGGTGACTGTTCACATTGGGTCATCAGGCTTTGTCCACAGGCTATATATATACTTCATGCAGCATTTGCTTGGACCTGTCCCGCCCACAGCCATGACTCAGTCATGGGTACGGGACTGCAATAGACCAGGTGAGTGCTGCTGAGAGCAGTTCTGCTATTTATATGTGAGGCCGCATGGCACATTTTATAAAAATATTTTAGTGTAGGACTGCTTCAAATGAGATTTGCCGTGACGTGGCGAAGCAGCTCAAGAAATTGCAATTTTTTGCCAAAAATCTCAAAAAAAATTTTTATAATGCAGTTTGGAATATTTGATGCCTTAGTGCACATTGGTGCTGGCTCTTTGTTGTTTCATAACGGCTATATATGTAGGGTGCCGACCCCTGCTGATAGGAAGGGTCACAATAGGGAATTGGCCCAATATGCCCCTCCCTCTAACTAGTGACTCAAGGGTATCAAACCAACTCTGTTTTTAATTTGTACTTTTTGATCTATGAAATAAAGTGTTGAATTTTTATGGTGGGGTTTTTTCTTTGAGGTATTTAGGTTCCAAGACCCCCCAAGGTATTGATTTAAAGGTTCTGATTAAAGTGTGCGGGGGGCATGGCCGAGCGGGTACAGTTTGCGGGGGCGTGGCCGAGTGGGCACAGTGTGCGGGGGACGTGGCCAGGTCGAGCCGAGCGGCCAATGCGTGCGGGGGCGTGGCTGGGCCTAGCCGAGCGGCCAATGTGTGCGGGGGGCGAGGCCGGGCCGAGTGGCAACTGCGTACGGGTGGGCGTGGCCGAGCCGAGCGGCCAATGCGACAGTTGTCACTGTAATGACGTCATTTTGAAGCAAGACAGACAGACAGAATAAGGCAATTATATATATAGATTACTATTTACTTACTTACTGCAGGGTACATGCTTATTTTGTTTCTACATTTGACTTTGAATGCTAAATCTAAGAACTCCGATTGTGTCAACACTGCTGCACCCAGTAAGCTAAGTGATACATCGTTGGAATAAGGATCTCTTTTCTTTTTAGATTATGCAGTGGTCAGATGAGGTAGCAAAAGCCTGGTATGAGAGTCCGTTTAAGAGAGCTGCCCACTTTCTCTTGCACAGGAGAGCACTGAACAGTAGTGATGAGCGAGCATGCTTGTCACTACTCGGTACTCGCACGAGTATCACTGTACTCGGGCTGCTCGGCGGGGACCGAGTAATCTCGCGATACTCGTGCTTTACTCGTGGTCTTCATTTCTGCATGTTGGCGCTCTTTTGAGAGCCAGCCCTCATGCAGGGATTGGCTGGCAGACCACTGCAATGCCACAGCCCTGTTAGTTGTGGAATTGCAGTGATTGGCCGGCCTGCACAGCGTCACCGAGCCTTTATATCGGCCGGCGCGCTGTGCTCTGCTCACAGCTATTCTGACAGTGAGTGTAGGGAGAGTGTCGCTGATTCAGGGAAAGCTTTGCGGCCCTTTATAGCTTTTTCAGTTGCAGGGCTGCAAACAGTGTGACCAAAAGTCCTTCTCAGGACTATTCTAGTTGTATACAGGCAGGCAGGGTATAGCCAGGTCGGAGTACAGTAGCAGAGTCCTTCTCAGGACTATTGTTGCTATATACAGGCAGGGTATAGCCAGGTCTGAATACAGGCTAGTGACCAAAAGAGTCCTTGTCAGGACTATTGTAGCAGTATACAGGCAGGCAGGCAGGCAGGCAGGGTAGTGGTGACCGTATACCAGCCTTCATATCTGGGGCTGGTGTACACAGTGTAAAACAGTCCAGATAGTGTCTGACTTGTCTGTACTGTAATTGTCGCTCCCCAAAAAAACCTGTTAGTAGGTTATTATTGCGTCCGTGCTTGGTTTTTAAAACCGCACGTGTGTGCCTGTTGGTGGCAGCGTACAGGTGCACTGGTGTGCGTTTACCAAACTATTATATAACGCACAAGTGTAGTGTATAATACACGTCAGTCAGCAGTGGCTGATAGTGTCAGAGTTCTTAATTTTTGCTCCTAAAACCTGTGTTAGGTTATTATTGCGTCCGTGCTTGGTTTTTAAAACCGCACGTGTGTGCCTGTTGGTGGCAGCGTACAGGTGCACTGGTGTGCGTTTACCAAACTATTATATAACGCACAAGTGTAGTGTATAATACACGTCAGTCAGCAGTGGCTGATAGTGTCAGAGTTCTTAATTTTTGCTCCTAAAACCTGTGTTAGGTTATTATTGCGTCCGTGCTTGGTTTTTAAAACCGCACGTGTGTGCCTGTTGGTGGCAGCGTACAGGTGCACTGGTGTGCGTTTACCAAACTATTATATAACGCACAAGTGTAGTGTATAATACACGTCAGTCAGCAGTGGCTGATAGTGTCAGAGTTCTTAATTTTTGCTCCTAAAACCTGTGTTAGGTTATTATTGCGTCCGTGCTTGGTTTTTAAAACCGCACGTGTGTGCCTGTTGGTGGCAGCGTACAGGTGCACTGGTGTGCGTTTACCAAACTATTATATAACGCACAAGTGTAGTGTATAATACACGTCAGTCAGCAGTGGCTGATAGTGTCAGAGTTCTTAATTTTTGCTCCTAAAACCTGTGTTAGGTTATTATTGCGTCCGTGCTTGGTTTTTAAAACCGCACGTGTGTGCCTGTTGGTGGCAGCGTACAGGTGCACTGGTGTGCGTTTACCAAACTATTATATAACGCACAAGTGTAGTGTATAATACACGTCAGTCAGCAGTGGCTGATAGTGTCAGAGTTCTTAATTTTTGCTCCTAAAACCTGTGTTAGGTTATTATTGCGTCCGTGCTTGGTTTTTAAAACCGCACGTGTGTGCCTGTTGGTGGCAGCGTACAGGTGCACTGGTGTGCGTTTACCAAACTATTATATAACGCACAAGTGTAGTGTATAATACACGTCAGTCAGCAGTGGCTGATAGTGTCAGAGTTCTTAATTTTTGCTCCTAAAACCTGTGTTAGGTTATTATTGCGTCCGTGCTTGGTTTTTAAAACCGCACGTGTGTGCCTGTTGGTGGCAGCGTACAGGTGCACTGGTGTGCAATTTCCAGAAACTTTGATATAACGCACAAGTAGTGAATATACACGTCAGCAGTGCACAGCATTGCAAAATGTGCAAGGGCATTGGCAAGGAACAAGGAAGTGGACGTGATGGTGGTGCAGGCAGAGGCCGAGGTCGTGGGCAAGCTCTAATTTCGCCACAACAAAGGGCCACATCTAGTCGCTCGCACGTCCTGTCCCAAATTCTTGGGGACCGCAGCAGTACACCGCTCTTGAACCAAGACCAGTGTCAACAGGTTGTTAGTTGGATAGCGGATAATGCTTCCAGTCAGATTGGCACCACCACAAACACTCTGTCTTCCACACGGTCAAGTGTCAGTAGCCGTGATACTGCACCGCACATTTCTGAACCTGATCCTCCTTCCTACCACCAGGCTGAGTACACGTCCTCCTCGGACATTAATGATCCCACACTTGGACACTCGGAAGAGCTGTTCACGTTTCCATTCACACATTCTGGCCTCTCGCCAGCTCATATTGAAGTGGGTCATGAGGAGATCGTCTGTACAGATAGCCAAATATTTGAGCAGCCACGTTCTCACGAAGTTGGCAACGTGTCTCAACAAGTGGTGGACGATGATGAGACACAATTGTCAGCAAGTCAGGAGGAGGAGCAGGGTGCGGAAGAGGAAGACGACGTGGTGGATGATCCAGTAACTGACCCAACCTGGCAGGAGGATATGCAGAGCGAGGACAGCAGTGCACAGGGGGAGGGAGGCGTAGCATCACAACAGGCAGTAAGAAGCAGGGTGGTGGTCCCAGGCAGAAGTCAGGCAACCGTTCCCCGTAACAACACGACGACACAAGGTGCCTGTACAAATGTTAGGTCTTCACGAGTCTGGCAGTTTTTTAAGTTGGATCCAGATGATTCAAAAAAGGCCATTTGCAACACCTGCCGTGCCAGCATCAGCAGGGGTACCAAAACTAGCAGCCTGACCACCACCAGCATGATCAGGCACATGTCAGCCAAGCACCCGACTTTGTGGGAAGTACAACAGAGTCGAGGAGCAGTGCTTGCTGATGTCACTGCTACGTCTTCGCTGGTTGTGCATGCGAGCCAATCCTCTGTCCATGCTGCCTGCGAACAAGCCTCCTCCACTCCTGCACCTGCAGTTGCCTACGCAGAAAGAACACCATCATCAAGCACGTCCTTGTCCCAGCGCAGCGTTCAGTTATCCATTCAGCAAACCTTTGAACGCAGGCGCAAATACACTGCCAACACCCCACATGCCACAGTTCTAAATGCTAACATTTCGCGACTGCTTGCGCTGGAAATGTTGCCTTTTAGGCTGGTGGAGACAGAAGCATTCCGTGACCTGATGGCGGCAGCTGTCCCACGTTACTCGGTCCCCAGCCGCCACTATTTCTCCCGGTGTGCCGTCCCCGCGTTGCATAACCACGTGTCACAAAACATCACACGTGCCCTGAACAACGCTGTTTCACCCAAAGTCCACCTAACCACAGACACGTGGACAAGTGCTTGTGGGCAAGGCCGCTACATCTCGTTGACGGCACACTGGGTTAATATTGTGGAAGCTGGGACCCAGTCTGAGCGAGGGACGGAACACGTCCTTCCCACACCAAGGTTTGCAGGCCCTACCTCAGTCAGTGTTTCACCCACACTCTACAGCTCCGGAATGTCATGCTCTTCAGCCTCCTCCTCCTCCTGCGCATCCTCATCCACTGTGCCCTCCACACCAGTCACAAGCTGGAAGCACTGCAGCACTGCCTCGGCGAAGCGGCAACAGGCTGTGCTGAAGCTAATCTGCATAGGTGACAAACCCCACAATGCAGAAGAGCTGTGGACAGCTCTGAAACAGCAGGCAGATCACTGGCTCACACCTCTGAACCTAAAGCCAGGAAAGGTCGTTTGTGACAATGGCCGGAACCTGGTGGCGGCTTTGAGGCGAGGCCAGCTGACACATGTTCCATGCGTGGCCCATGTGCTCAACCTCGTGGTTCAGCGGTTTATAAAGTCATACCCAGAGCTGTCTGATCTGCTGGTAAAAGTTCGCCGCCTGTCTGCACATTTTCGAAAGTCACCTACTGCTTCAGCCGGCCTTGCCGGCTTTCAGCGCCGTTTGCATCTTCCGGCTCACAGACTGGTGTGTGATGTCCCCACGCGTTGGAATTCAACTCTGCACATGTTGGTCAGGATATGTGAGCAGAAGAGGGCAGTTGTTGAGTACCTGCATCACCTAAGCCGTCGGGAAATGGGTCAAACTCCACACATAACACCTGAGGAGTGGAGATGGATGTCAGACCTATGTACCATCCTCCAAAACTTTGAGGACTCCACCAAGATGGTGAGTGGTGATGACGCCATTATTAGCGTCACCATACCGCTACTCTGCCTTCTAAAACGGTCCCTTTTGAAAAACAAACATGATGCATTGCAGGCGGAGCGCGATGAGTTGCAGCAAGAAACAGTAGTGGGTGTGGGTGATAACACACAGCCCAGCCTCGTCTCATCACAACGTGCAGTGGAGGACTATGACGAGGAGGAGGATGAAGACATGGAGCAACTCTCCGGCCAAATTGAGGATATGACATGCACACCAGTCATATCCTCGATTCAGCGTGGCTGGCCAGAGGACAGGGTAGATGAGGAGGAGGAGGAGGAGGAGGAGGAGGAGGACAGCATGTTCAGTCATCTTGTTGGTCAGGCTACTGAAGTCCTGGCTGTTAAGAGTCTGGCGCACATGGCTGACTTTATGGTAAGCTGCCTGTCTCGTGACCCTCGCGTTAAGAACATCTTGGCCGACAATCATTACTGGTTGGTAACACTGTTAGACCCACGCTACAAGGAGAACTTTTTGTCTCTTATTCCCGTGGATGAGAGGTCAACCAAAATGCAGCAGTTTCGGAAGGCCATACTCACGGAAGTAGGCAAAGCATTCCCCTCACAAAACGCTAGCGGCATAGGTCAGGAATCAGTGGACAACCGAGGCGTACAGCCGAGAGAGGCACAAGTCCAATCCGCCAGAGGTAGGGGAACAGTCTTTAAGATGTGGGACAGTTTTCTCAGCCCCTCACGTACCACAGCCCCTGAGGTGCGGGGTAGTGCCACAAGAAATCCTAAGTTTGCCCAGATGCTGAAGGAGTACCTTGCAGATCGAACAACTGTACTCCGACATTCCTCTGTGCCTTACAATTATTGGGTATCCAAGCTGGACACGTGGCATGAATTGGCTCTCTACGCCTTGGAAGTCCTGGCCTGCCCTGCTGCTAGCGTTTTGTCAGAGCGTGTTTTTAGTGCCGCAGGTGGAATCATTACAGATAAACGCACCCGCCTGTCAACTGAAAATGCTGACAGGCTGACTCTGATAAAGATGAACAAGGGTTGGATTGGGCCAGACTTCACCACACCACCAGCAAATGAGAGCGGAATTTAAAGTTTGCCATGTACCTCCACTCACCCATGGGTACACTTCTCGACTTTGGATAATCGCTGGACTGCTCCTCCTTCTCCTCATGCGCCATCATGATGACCGTTACAATAGTTAGGTCTTTGTTTCAGGTATACCCCCAGTGGTAAATTTTTTCGCCCATTCTTTGCAGAATGGACATTACAACGACAGGAGACCCGCTCCTTTGCAATGGGAACAATGTTTTGAGGCCCTCATGCACGTCTCTACCCAGGGACAACGTGTAGCCTCCCAATTTTTGGCTGCCCTGCCTAAGGGCTATACTGAAATACACCCACTTCCTTAAAATGGACACTTAATGTTTTGAGGCCCTCATGCACGTCTCTACCCAGGGACAATGTGGAGCCTCCCAATTTTTGGCTGCCCTGGCAAAGGGCTATACTGAAATAGACCCACTTCCTTACAATGGGCACTTCAGGTTTAAAGGCCATCATGCACGTCTCTACCCAGGGACAATGTGGAGCCTCCCAATTTTTGGCTGCCCTGCCTAAGGGCTATACTATAATACACCCACTTCCTGACAATGGACACTTAATGTTTTGAGGCCCTCATGCACGTCTCTACCCAGGGACAATGTGGAGCCTCCCAATTTTTGGCTGCCCTGGCAAAGGGCTATACTGAAATAGACCCACTTCCTTACAATGGGCACTTCAGGTTTAAAGGCCATCATGCACGTCTCTACCCAGGGACAATGTGGAGCCTCCCAATTTTTGGCTGCCCTGCCTAAGGGCTATACTGAAATACACCCACTTCCTTAAAATGGACACTTAATGTTTTGAGGCCCTCATGCACGTCTCTACCCAGGGACAACGTGTAGCCTCCCAATTTTTGGCTGCCCTGCCTAAGGGCTATACTGAAATACACCCACTTCCTTAAAATGGACACTTAATGTTTTGAGGCCCTCATGCACGTCTCTACCCAGGGACAATGTGGAGCCTCCCAATTTTTGGCTGCCCTGGCAAAGGGCTATACTGAAATAGACCCACTTCCTTACAATGGGCACTTCAGGTTTAAAGGCCATCATGCACGTCTCTACCCAGGGACAATGTGGAGCCTCCCAATTTTTGGCTGCCCTGCCTAAGGGCTATACTATAATACACCCACTTCCTGACAATGGACACTTAATGTTTTGAGGCCCTCATGCACGTCTCTACCCAGGGACAATGTGGAGCCTCCCAATTTTTGGCTGCCCTGGCAAAGGGCTATACTGAAATAGACCCACTTCCTTACAATGGGCACTTCAGGTTTAAAGGCCATCATGCACGTCTCTATCCAGGGACAATGTGGAGCCTCCCAATTTTTGGCTGCCCTGCCTAAGGGCTATACTGAAATACACCCACTTCCTTAAAATGGACACTTAATGTTTTGAGGCCCTCATGCACGTCTCTACCCAGGGACAATGTGGAGCCTCCCAATTTTTGGCTGCCCTGGCAAAGGGCTATACTGAAATAGACCCACTTCCTTACAATGGGCACTTCAGGTTTAAAGGCCATCATGCACGTCTCTACCCAGGGACAATGTGGAGCCTCCCAATTTTTGGCTGCCCTGCCTAAGGGCTATACTATAATACACCCACTTCCTGACAATGGACACTTAATGTTTTGAGGCCCTCATGCACGTCTGTATGCAGGGGCATTGGTGAACCTCACAATTTAGGACTGCCCTGGCAAAGGAAAATACTACAAAGACTCACTTCCTCAAAATGGGCACATTAGACTCAAGAGGCCTTCATGTACGTCTCTTCTCAGGGACATCGGAGTGCCACACAATGTTTTCACGTAAAATCTTTCATGTATTGATCTCAAAAAGTAACATACACCAGATCTATCTCACTATTGGGTATGTGCCCTTAACATTTCCGCCATGAAAAATCATTTTGGGGTCATTTTGGAAGGTTTTCTGGTGAGTCCGTAAAAATGGCGTAAAACGCGGACAAAATTGTTCACAGCTGTGACTTTTGAGTGATAAATGCTTCAAGGGGTCTTCCCCATGCTGTTGCCATGTCATTTGAGCACTCTTCTGAGACTTTTGTGACATTTTTAGGGTTTCTCCATGCTGCCGGGAGGTCATTTCACAAAAATACTCGGGTCTCCCATAGGATAACATTGGGCTCGTTGCTCGGGCCGAGTACACGAGTATCTTGGGAGGCTCGGCCCGAGCTTCGAGCACCCGAGCTTTTTAGTACTCGCTCATCACTACTGAACAGGTATTCCTTCCTGTGAGAGATAATACAGGTTCTACATCGTCCTGTGAGGCTGAATGTATGCAATTATTTTTAGAGTCCACTAACTGATACGGCAGTGATTACACCACCAGCAACTTGAACAGGTAAGAGTTTAATTGGTGCACAAGCTGGAAGTGTTTGCTTGTGTCCTCGCCATACTCCTGACTGCTAGAAAGATGACCAAGATGAAAGTGGGTAGTGGGACAGGTTGACCCTTTCTCATATTTCTCGCCATCTTTTTTCCCCCAAAATGAGTTCATGATTTTGCTTCATCTATTGATAGAGTTTATTTTAGCCTGGACATCCACAGCTTATTTCACTACTGTACAGCCTGCAGATTGCAAAAGATTCATTGTTGAGTTGCCACATTTGAGATAAACTCAAGTAGGACTCGCCATTCCCATGATGACCAGAGATTTGAAGTGCTCTTGAGCCTCCTCCAACACCAGCAGTTGCCTCATCAACTGCTCCTCAGCTGACCACAGAAGAAGTATATCTACCTTGAGAAGATTTTTTTCAGCTCCACACTTTATCATTGACACCAACACTGTCCTCCTCTAATGACATCACCTCCTTATGATGTTGATCTGTTTCTTAGTTCTAGTCCACAAGTTCACAATCGTCAACATCATCATCCCTGACTTGGCTGACAGTTTCCTCAGTGTGGGAAATATTCTGAGTTCCTGCTTATCTCCTCTAGATTTGCCTTAAGTCAGAGTGCCTCTACCACCTCATCTGATAGAGCCACTAAGGCCAGGGCCACACGGGGCACTAGTGCGATCCTCGCATGACACTCGGCTCACACTGGCAGTACAGCAGAGCCGAGTGTCTTGCTAGTATGGCGCCCTGGACTAGCCAGGTAACCACAGACAAAACACACACACACCCCTACCCCCGGACAGTTAGATTAGTCAGACACAAAACCCTTGTTGCCTCCCTCCAGGGTCTGATGTCCACACCAGGTGGGGCAGAGCCAGGCGGTTGGCCCCACCCACCGAGGATTTCACAGGCCTGGACGCGGGAAAAGTGGGAGTTTAGTTCAGGAGGTGGAAGTGGGAGTGAAGACTTGAGGTGTCTAGGTCGGAGCCCAGACACTGACAGCAAGGTTGGCAGATGGTGGTGGCCGTCTGCAGGAGTTGGTGGGAGGGAGAGACAGTCACCATCACCTGTCCGGGGAGAGACACTGCAGCCGGCTGCGGGACCCGTCCATCCAGCTGTTTGGTTTAACGGAGACTTTGTGCATCTATTGCTGAGTGAGTACACCCGTGCCATCCGGCACCACGCCGTGCTGTCCCTGCAACCCTGCACCTCACCGACCCTGCCTCCCCGTCACACCACCGGGCCCCAGGATCACCACCCCTACCCACGGAGGGGGAAAACAACATCCCAGCTGCTCCCTACCATCGCTCCCGGGACCCCCGTCACCAGCAGCGGTGGTGCCCATCTTCACCACAACCCGTGGGTGGCGTCACGGACTAAATCCCCAAGAAAACCACCCCCTTTTCACTCACGGGCGAGGAGCGCCGGCCCACCGCTCGAGCCACCGAGCAGCAGCAGCAGCGCCGGACCCGAGCGTTAGTGAGCGCAGCGCCCCGCCGCCCGCGACATTAGTATCCCTGCAACTGAGGTCCGACTGTGCGAGCGGATCTCAGCTGCGGGGGGGGGGCGGGGCGGCTCTGCGGAGGGGAGGGAGGGGTTTCTCTCCCTCTCTCCTCCGTAGCCGGCTATTGCGATTCTCGCTCTGCAATCGTGGTACACCGGTGTACCGCGAGTGCAGTGCGATTTTTCTCTCGCCCCACACACTTGAATGGGTGTGAAAAAAAGAGTCTCGCATTACAATCGCAGCATGCTGTGATTGTTTTCTCGGTCTGATTAGGGCTGAGAAAATAATCGCTAAAATTGATCCGAATGGAATGCGATGTTTTATCGCACTCCACTCTAACCGTTTTTCTCGCCGTGTGTCTTAGGCCTTACAGCAATGCTTGAATCATGTCCTTCATCTCCTCCAGTCCAATGTCATTTATGCAATAAGGTTAACTGTTATTTCATCTAATATATCAAATGGAAAATGTTGTGAGCTGTGTATCAGTAGACTAATGATCGGATCAGATACAGGTGTCATTGACAGAATAGAAAGCCCACAATATAAAGCATTAATTGTTACGGTGGAGGAGGATGAGAACTGTGCAAACAGTGGCTCAAACTATTGGTGTCATTAGGTAACATTCTGCTGAGACTAAGATAAGTAATGTGCCACATCATTTCATAATGCCCTCCTCTTTCTCCCCACCAATATGCTTGATGGAGGCAAATTGAGACTTATATCTTGTCTATATATCTATGTCTTATCTATATATGTCGTTCTCCTGCCCGGGTGGTTGGTGGTGGTAGTGATGATGCTTGCGGATCTTACATTCTTAGGCCCCCTTCCCACGTCCGTGAAACACGTGCGTGATTTTCACGGACGTGTCAAAGGTGCGTTTTCCCCTCCGTGTGCCGTGTTTATGGCACTACATGTGTTCTCCGTGTGCTATTTGTGATAACACACGGAGAACGAGAACTTTCAACTCACCTGTCCCTGGCGTCGCTGTCCGTGGTGCTGATCTTTGGTCTCCCGCCCTGCCGACTCCCCGCTGCTGCTGCTTCCGCTGCAGTGAAGTGAATATTAAATGAGCATAATGAGCGGCGGTCGGCAGCAAGTGACAGCAACAACAGAGACAGGAGGGCTGGAGAAGGTGAGTAAAGATTTGTTATTTTTTTTCTCTGACACGTGAGTTTTCTCCGGCGCGTGTCACACGGGACCGCATTCACACTACATCCATGTGGTCCGTATGCGGGCCGTGTGACACCCGTGCTGCCGGAGAAAAACGGACATGCATCCGTGTGGAGCACACGGACACACGTACACACGTATGCTCCACACGGAGGCACGGGCCAATGGCTGCACACGTGCGTGCACATAAACCCATTGATTTTAATGGATTTACGTGTGCCCGTGTCTCCGGTACATGCGGGCACGGACCTAGCACGTACCGGAGACACGTGAGTGTGAAGGGGGCCTTAGCTGTAGTATCTTTTTTTTTTTTTTCTTTCACATTTCTCCCATCCATTGTCATTGTCATTTTTTTACCATACATTTTTTGACAGTATGATGCATTTTAGTCAATCTTTTCAACCCAATTATTCCATCCAACTCAAAAAGGTTGCAAAAACACAGAGGTCAGATAACTCCTAGGTAGTTAGGTTCTCATCAGGAAAACAGCAACTTTCTGCAACAGGCCACTGCATTAGCATGGAACGTAAAGTTAGATTAGTAAAACACAGGTGCAAAAATAGACCTGTATACTTAAATGTCTGGATTTTTAAAAAATATTTTTTAAAGGGAATCTACCAGGATTTTGCTATGTAATCTAAGAGCACCATAATGTAGGAGCAGAGTCCCCATTTATAAGGATGTGTCACTTACTGGGCTGTGTTTTGCTGTTTCAAAACAATCAGCATTTTATCAGCAGAAGATTATCATAACAGGACAACTTGGCACATGCAGGAAAGTCAACCATGTCCCCAGTAATGATTAGCAGTTCTGTCTCTCTACTATACAATGTACACAGAAAGCTGTGGTGTGGGCAGGGTTAAACCCAACTCAATATATGAGCTCTGCTAGATCCGCAGCACAGAAAACTGTGCCTCTATCATAACTGATGCACCCAGTATACTAAGTGACACATCACAGGAATTGGGGTCTTTGTCCCTACCTCATGGTACTGTCAGGTTACATAGGAAAAACCTGCTGACAGATTCTCTTTAACCCCTTAATGACCAGGCAATTTTTCATTTTTGCACTTTAGTTTCTTCCTCCCTTTATTCCAAGAGCCATAAACTTTTTTTTATTTTTCCGTTACTATAGCCACGTGAGGGCTTGATTTTTGCAGGATGAGTTGTATTTGAATGACACCATCCAACGACAATGCACATTACATGGTGGTGTTAGAGTTTGACAGTGGCATTTAACAGGTTAACAGTAGTGGCCGAAGTGCTGCTCCACCTGCAGCTGTTAGAGGCAGATGAGGACCGAATAATTCAGCCTTCATCCGCAGGGAAGGATGTGGGCTTGGCTTGTGAGCCCGTATTAAAGACAGGGAGATGGCTTATGACATGCATAGCACGTCATAAGGAGTTAACTAAATATTCCGCCTTCCCAAAAAGTATGTAATAAGAAGTCCAAATTTAAGAACTGCAGCAGGCCGCTGTATTAGTATGATGTCAAATTGGACTAGTGAAACAGGTCTTCAAAAACAGACATTTTAGGTTTATTTTAATATTTTTTAAAAAACAGAATTCTTGTTTCCTAAAAAAGGATATTACAAAGAAGATGGATGAATGGAGATGATGATGATCTTCCGAGTGACTCGCGCAAATCTCGCATCGCATCACCAAGGTTGCATACTCTCTTGGCAGGAGCGGGTCGGCTGCATGTATTTCTATGCAGCTGAGACGCTCCTATCCGGAGAGTGGCAGGCCGCGCCGGGTGATGCAATGTGCACCAGTCACTCGCAAGTAGGACTCCGGCCTAAATCGACAGGCAGCCAGCCCAGCTCCACTACAGCACTGATCATGACTCCGGAATGTCTGACTGAAGGCCTTTGACCTTCCCCAACAACCCCCTACCCCCTATGGTTCTTATCTAAAATAAACACAAACACTGCGTGACGTTGGATATAGAGGCCACAGCAGCCCCATTTATTCGTAACAGAAACATCAGCCATGTAACAATACAATTCTTCATTGAAGAACCCGAAAAGGAAGGGGGGGTACCTGAAGGTTAACCAAAATGTTCTTTGCAACATCAGCCCGTCTCCTGACACTCAGCCGCAACACACCGACTCGAGAGCCCAAGCCAGATGTTGCCCCCACTATGTCCCGCTGAGACTCAACCCAGCAAGGACCCGTTTACCAAACAATTGCACCGCTAGAGGTAACCCGCTCCGGCACTGGGTTCCGTCCTCTCCTCTGTGCAAACCCCCACCTTCAGACACCCCCCTCCTCTCCGCCGCTGCGACAAATACGATCTTCCTTCTTTTCTTCATTGATGTCGAATCCACAATCAGGGCGGGCGGGCGGGAACGATTCCAGTCACCGTCCAGGTAGGAATGGCCCACCCCCCCTCTGACCTGTCCTATATACTACCCCCTATAGCACCACCCCCTGACCAATCACACTGACCCCTGATCCTAACTGCCCCTTAGCACCACCCCCAAATTTCGCGCCCAAACTGACTTCTCCGTTAACCCCCTATTAACCCTATGGCCTGGCATCCCTCCTAGTCATGTAGCCCTCCCTTAAGCCCCTTCGGGTCAGCAGTCCGGGCTCTTCCTTGACTCCGGAATGTCTGACTGAAGGCCTTTGACCTTCCCCAACAACCCCCTACCCCCTATGGTTCTTATCTAAAATAAACACAAACACTGCGTGACGTTGGATATAGAGGCCACAGCAGCCCCATTTATTCGTAACAGAAACATCAGCCATGTAACAATACAATTCTTCATTGAAGAACCCGAAAAGGAAGGGGGGGGTACCTGAAGGTTAACCAAAATGTTCTTTGCAACATCAGCCCGTCTCCTGACCCTCAGCCGCAACACACCGACTCGAGAGCCCAAGCCAGATGTTGCCCCCACTATGTCCCGCTGAGACTCAACCCAGCAAGGACCCGTTTACCAAACAATTGCACCGCTAGAGGTAACCCGCTCCGGCACTGGGTTCCGTCCTCTCCTCTGTGCAAACCCCCACCTTCAGACACCCCCCTCCTCTCCGCCACCGCGAGCGCGCATGACCCCTTGTGCGCGCGAGTCCTCCCACACCAACAAAGCCTTCTCAACCCCCTCCATCAGCCCTAAGGCCCAAATATCATTTCCCACCGAATTTAAATGGACCCCGTCCCGGCGCAACAAGTCGGCGGACGCCGCTTCCAACTCCGGGTGCCGAACAGAGACACCCCCAACCCGGGAAATGAACCGCCCAATCTCCCTATTCACTTTACTTCGCGCCCTGTTTACTGCCTCCACCGACCTGGCGTGCCGCCATGTCAGCCGCGCAACCATATCCGACCAGACAATAATTAGACCCGGGTGGGAAGACAGGAGCCGCAGGCAGTCACATTTTATGTCTTGTATCAGGTCCCTGGAAGCCCGGAGACCCAGGTCATTCCCACCCGCGTGTAGGACTACCACGTCGGGTGCTCTGTCCAGCTGCGAATGGTGGCGCCAGGTAGGCAACACCTCACTCCACAGCATGCCCCTGACCCCGATCCATCGCACAGTAGCCTTTTCCCTGGGAACCCCCAACTGGCGGCCGTCCGGTCGTATTCCCGCACGAAACGCCCCCCAATACACGTATGAGTGGCCGAGCACCCACACCAACAACGGTAAACCTACAAAACAAAAGGTGACAACACAGAGGAGGGGGGGGGTGGGGGGGGGGAGGGGCACGAGGAAGAAAAGATGGGTAATGATTACCAAACAAATACCGCCCCCGACCCCCCCCCCCACCAATATCTCACAACAAGTTCGGCCGGACGTAAGATCTAAACCTGGCCGAGTCCCATCGTCCAATCTTACGGAGAGCCTGCGCGCCCAGACCCCAACGAGCCACCTGAGTCGCAGCCCCAATCCGAAAGGAATGCGACGCGAACTCAGCCTCGTTGAGACCGCAACACTGCAGGCACCTCCGAAAGATGCAGACAAATTGGTAACTAGACAAGGCTGACCCGTCCTGGTGGGACAAAAGGGACCCCGGGCGAGCTCCCCTCACTTCTAAAAACGCCGACAGCCATCTGACAGGGCACTCCGCTAAACCAGGTACACCCCATAGTTCCACCATCCGACCTCTACCCAGCTGGTCCGTCTTTGACCGTCTCAAGCAACACCGTACCACATCCATACCGCATTCCACGTCCTCCAACAACAAACCTCCGTGACTCCTCGTGTTTCTGCTCACCAGTTCACTAATTCTAAACGCCCCAAAGAAGGCCAAAACAAAAGCGGTCCCGAACAACTGGCATTCATACTCCGAACAGCACACCCGAGGCAAAACCGACAACAGCTTGCCCAGCAGCTCAAAAGATACCGGGCGCCGGAGGTCTCGGCGCGCCCCCGCCCTCCGGTAACCCTTCAGCGCCTGGCGCACCCAGAAATCCTTCGTAACATCCTTCCAGCCCAGTAACTTGAAAAAGAAAGCAATGCCCGCCAACCTGCCCGCCACGGCCGACCACGAAAGGCCTTCTTCCTTAGCCCTGCCCATCATGAACAAAACTAAATAAACTCTGTCACCTTCAGATACATGACCTCCCACCTCATCAACCAACTCGAGCCAACGGTCCCACGCTGAATTATAGCTGCGCCACGTACTGGGTGCCACCGAATGTCTGATCAATTCCCAGGCCGGCTGCAAACCAGGTCCCACAACCAGACGGGCCACATGGTCTCCTGCTGCTCCGCGTCCGGCGCCAGCATTCGAAAGCGGTCCCACTGGAAGCGAGATAAAGCATCAGCCACAGAATTCAGCACCCCCGGCACATGTACAGCACAGACCCACAAGTTCAACTCCAGACATTTCAGCACCAAATGACGCAAGAGATCCACCACCGGGGGGGAATCAGCTGTCAACTTGTTAACACACTGAACGACCCCCAGGTTGTCACACATGAAACGCAACTTCCTGTCTTTCAAATCCTGTCCCCAAACCTCTATGGCCACGACAATAGGAAAAAGTTCCAACAGGGCCAAATTCCTAGTCAGACCACAAACCCGCCACGAATCAGGCCACCTGCCGGCACACCATCTCCCCCCAAAATATGCGCCAAAACCACTGGATCCCGCCGCGTCCGTATACAGTACCAACTCCTCATTTGACACCACCTCGCGAAGCCACAATGACCGTCCATTATACAGCTGCAAAAAACGGGACCACACTCTCAGGTCCGCCTTGTGCTCCACCTTCAAACGCACAAAATGCAAAGGGTGCAACACACCGGTGGTGGCTTGAGCCAAGCGACGGGAAAAAACTCTCCCCATCGGCAAAATCCTACACGCAAAATTCAACTTCCCCAACAGGGACTGCAAGTCCCGTAAACGAATCTTCTTGGCCTCAATGGCCCCTTGAACGCAACGCCTCAAATCCACCAGCTTGTCCTCCGGCAAGCGGCACTCCATGGCAACCGTATCCAGCTCGATACCCAGGAATTTCAAAACCGTGACCGGACCCTCCGTCTTCTCCGGTGCCAACGGAACGCCAAAGCGGCGAGCAACCTGCTCCACTGTCCGAAGCAAAAGGGAACACTGCGAAGATCCAGCAGGTCCCATGCACAAAAAGTCGTCCAAGTAATGCAACACTGAATCCAGACCCGCCTCCTCCTTAATTACCCATTCCAAAAAACAACTAAACTTCTCAAAATAGGAACATGAAATTGAACAGCCCATAGGCAAACAACAATCTACATAAAACTTGTCCTCCCACCAACACCCCAACAGGTGAAAACTGTCCGGGTGCACCGGCAACAGGCGGAAGGCCGCTTCTATATCCGTTTTCGCCAAAAGCGAACCACAACCCAACTTCCTTAACCATTCCACAGCCTTATCAAAACGGACATACGATACCGAAACCAGCTCAGGATCAATACCGTCGTTCACCGACCGGCCAGTAGGATAGGACAAATGGTGGATAAGCCGAAACTTGTTAGGTTCCTTTTTCGGAACCAACCCCAACGGGGACACAACCAAGTCCGGCAATGGAGGGGCATCAAAAGGCCCCGCCATCCGTCCTAGTTCCACCTCCTTCTGTAACTTATCCGCAACAATCTCACCATGGAGGCGAGTCGACTGTAAATTTTTCAAACGAATCTCTCCCGTCTTAACAACTGACGGTATCTTGAAACCAAAACTAAAACCTTCACTCAACAATTCTGCCGACCCCCGATCCGGGTATCTACTTAGAAACGGCGCCATCCGATCTACCCTCACCGGGGTCCTCCCTTTTTGACGAAGACTCAGCGGCCTTTCCTTTTCCCTTCCGGAAGCACTTAAGGTGACTGTGGGCGCCACCACAGCCCGAACACTCGTGCTTGAATCGGCAGGAGGAACCAAACCGGCATTCCTTTTCATTGAACTGCCAGCAAACGCCATTTTTGGGCCCCGGCGAGGTGCCAAATGATCCCCCGCCGGTGCCCCCTGGAAAGGACTGCGATGCCGACTTCGGCGCAGCCATCAGCCGCATCCATAGACTAATTTCTTTGTGGTCCCACCGCAAACTGGGTCTGACCGCCTTCCTCTGGCGAAACTGCTCGTCATATCTTAGCCAAGCAGTCCCCCCGTAGGTCCTATACGCCTCACAGATAGAATCCAGATAACAAAAAAGCGCCGAACAGTTATCCGAAGCCTTTTCCCCCACCACACTGGCCAGTATCACAAAGGCCTGCAACCAGTTCTGAAAAGTGCGAGGAATAAGGCGATAACGCCGCCGTTCTTCCTCGTCCTTCTTGCTCTCATCCGGTTTAACCCGATCCAGATTAAACTTTTCCAACGGAAGCAATGAGAATATTTCAACATATTCATCCTTCCATATTTTTTCCCTGGTCTCCTGCTTCAGATGCGCCCCCAACGGGCCATCAAAGCAGACATACACTTCCCCTCTCGCCTTGTCATCCAATCGAACAATGTCCACTGCAGCCGCAGCTGCGGCAGCGGGAGCCGCAGCTGCGGCCGCGGGAGCCGCCACCACCGGCTCACCAACCACATTGCCACTAGCAACCCCTCCAACCGCCGGAGTCGCAACCTCCTGCCCCGTCGCTCCCTGCCACACCAAGCTAGGGCCCCCCACAGGGGCAAACAAACCCCTGACCAACCTCAACAACTCGGATGCCACACTGCTGTCACCCGTCACCACATTCATGACCTGCCCACCACTCGGGCCACCAAGCAAACCACCTGTACCACCAACCACATTCACGCCCTGCACGCCATCCATATCACCAGACACACCATCCATAGCCAAACCAGGTGCACGAGAAATAGGAGAAACCGTGGTCTTACCAGGCTGACTCCGAGAAGATCCCGAAACAGCCGTCACATGTCCTCCGCGTCGCACTCCAGCCGCTTCGCCGACCTCCACGATCTGGTCCCCGGTGTCGTCCTCCGCGGCGTCCTCCTCCAAGGTGGCCTCATCTTCCTCACTGGACCCAGGCCCAGGGAGCCCGCCGTCCGGCAGACTCGACCTTAGGCCCCGTCCGCCCGCAGCACCATCCATCCTCCGCGACGATCCAGACGCTGGCGCCGCCACGTAATCACCACCTGGGGCATGCCGTCCGGCATCCCCGCGTGCTCCAGCTGATCCCGACGCCGTCCCATCGCTGTCCATCCGCTGTGATCCCAGGCCGGGCCCCGCTGATCCGGGCCGTCTCCGTACTGACACCCCCGCCGACCCTGGGACCCCATGCTCCTGCATGGGCCCCGCTCTGCTCCTGGCCCGTGCTGCCGCCGCCACTGTGGCCTCATCTGTGCCCCGCGATCCCGCTGGCCCACGCAACCCAGCTGGCCCCCGTGACCCCGCTGGCTCATACGACCCCGTCGGCCCACGCGACCCTGCCGACCCATGCGACCGCGCCGGCCCACGCGACCGCGGCGGGTCAGGTGACCACACCGGGTCAGGCGAGCCTGCCGGATCGCGGGGACGCGCCGGGACGGGTGAGTACGCGGGGTCACATGACCGCGCCAGGTCAGGTGACCGCGCCCGGTCAGGTGACAGCGCCCGGTCAGGTGACCGCGCCGCCCCACGTGACCGCGCCGCCCCACGTGACCGCGCCGCCCCACGTGACCGCGGCGGGTCAGGGGAGCGCGCTCGGTCAGGTGAGGCCGCCGGAGCACAAGGGGACGCCGGGCCATGCGAGCGCGGCGGGCCACGTGACCGCGCCGGGTCAGGTGACCGCGCCGGGTCACGCGGCCGCGACGCGCGCGTCACTGCCGTGCGCCGCGAACCGGAAGAGGAGGGGAGGCCGGCCGTGTCGCTCACCGCCCCGTTGCCTTGGCGCCCGCGGCCCGACTTCCGGCCGGGGCCTCGCGACGTCCCGGCTCCCGGATCCACCGCCGCACGTCCGCTCGGGCTCCGTCTCCGCTGCCGGCTCCTCGGCGTCATCTCCGGGCTAAGGCGCTCCGGGGGCCGCGTTCTTCGCTGCCGCTTCGGAGGCAGGGGGGTCCCATCTTCCTCGCCGACGCCGGACCATCGCTGGAGCTGCTCGTCCATCCAACGCTGTCCACGCTGCTCCGCCATCCTCTTCATCTGTGCCATGAAGTCCTCCATCTTCAGGATCCAGCCACAACGATTCCAGTCACCGTCCAGGTAGGAATGGCCCACCCCCCCTCTGACCTGTCCTATATACTACCCCCTATAGCACCACCCCCTGACCAATCACACTGACCCCTGATCCTAACTGCCCCTTAGCACCACCCCCAAATTTCGCGCCCAAACTGACTTCTCCGTTAACCCCCTATTAACCCTATGGCCTGGCATCCCTCCTAGTCATGTAGCCCTCCCTTAAGCCCCTTCGGGTCAGCAGTCCGGGCTCTTCCTATCTCACCGGTTCTCCTGCCATCTCTCTCTAATCCATATAATTTGAATCTCTCCCTATCAAATTACACAATCTATTTGCTCATTTCTAGGCACTTGAAGTGGGCTTTTCACATATGCAGGACTCACAGGTGGGAGTACTTACCATTCACTTGAGTGACCTGGGTGAAGAACATCGTAGCTGTGTTACCTAAATAAATGCAGTGATAATTGAAAATCTGCAATACGTGTTCAGCATTATATCTGAAGCCGTTCCTTGTAACATAGATGCAATGGAATATCTAAAAGATGACAAATATCACAGTTATGTATGATACATACAGATTACCCATGTACCGGGATGAAAGTGTGGGGTATATGCAAAGTACAATCAGTTTGCTTATACTATACATAAGAACATGCGCATGCTCATTTCACACTGGAACGACTGATTACTCCATTTGATTAAGCACATTACTTTCCTGCACGTAAGTAATGAGAGGAAGCAGATACATATTGCTGTCTCTGAAGTAAGCTATAGGCACAGCTGTTGTAGTGTTTGTTCAGAGCTTGAAAAGCTGTTTGCTTTATAATCATTTATCATTAGATTTGTGAGCGCAGCTATTAATTTCAAGATGATAATAACATCAGAACTCACTAACATATTACGCATTACCTAACAATATGAGGATTACAGTAATATTAATTTTATATACAGCTATTAAGAATGATCAATAACAGTTGTAGCTCTAAAAAATATGAAAATGAGTACCTCAGATAGTTAGAGTGGTTGTCTACTACTTTAACCTTGATGGCTTAAGGGGGCTTTACACGCAACGACATTGCTAACAAGATGTCGTTGGGAACACGGAATTCGTGACGCACATCTGGCCTCGTTAGCGACGTCGTTGCGTGTGAAATGTACGAACGACCGTTAACGATCAAAATTACTCACCTAATCGTTGACACGTCGTTCTAATCCCAAATATCGTTGCTGTTGCAGGACGCAGGTTGTTCGTCGTTCCTGCGGCAGCACACATCGCTATGTGTGACACCGCAGGAATGAGGAACAACATCGTACCTGCGGTCGCCGGCAATGAGGAAGGAAGGAGGTGGGTGTGATGTTGAGGCCGCTCATCTCCACCCCTCCGGTTCTATTGGGCGGCCGCTTAGTGATGCCGCTGTGACGCCGCACGAACCGTCCCCTTAGAAAGGAGGCGGTTCGCCGGTCACAGCGACGTCGCTAGGAAGGTAAGTATGTGTGACGGGCGTTAGAGATGTTGTGCGCCACGAGCAGCGATTTGCCCGTGAAGCACAACTGACGGGGGTGGGTGCTTTCACCAGCGACATCGCTAGCGATGCTGCTGTGTGTAAAGTGGCCTTTATCCTTAGAATATGTCATCAATGTCTGATCAGCCAGTTTCCGACACCAGGCACCCTTGCTGATCAGCTATTCCCAATGCAGCCGTTGACAGCATTAAATGCTCCGCTCCAGAGCTGCCCGTCTTCTGATAGTGGTCGCAGACGGTGCTGCACATCCATCTCCCATCAATAAGGGCGGATGTGCAGTACCCGGCTGCTGCCACTATCAGAGGACAAGGCAACTCCGGAACTGAGTATTTCCGGCCTCCTGCTGCTGCCGCCAGCAGCAAGAACAGCTGATCGGTGGGAGTGCCGAATTTCGGACCCCAGCCGATCAGACATTGATGACTTGAACGTAAAAGTAGTGGGTAATCTCATTAAGGCTATGTGCGCACGTTGCGTACAGTCACTGCAGAATTTTCTGCAGCGATCTGAAGAGCACACGTGCGCTTCAAATCGCTGCAGAAAATGTCCGCAGAGAAAAAAAAAAAAGCCGATTCCATGCGCTTTGCCTGCAGCTCCTGCCATAGACAGAGCAGGGGCTGCCGGCAAAGCGATTAAGTACATAATCATAAAGGAACATTTATGATTATGTACTTAATTGTAGAACACTGGGTAAAACAGACACGGAAAAAGACTTGGGTGTATGGGTGGATGGTAAACTTCACTTTAGTGGACAGTGTCAGGCAGCTGCTGCCAGGGCTAATAAAATAATGGGATGTATTAAAAGAGGTATAAGTGTTCATGAAAAAAATATAGTTCTACCTCTGTACAAGTCACTAGTGCGACCGCACTTAGAATACTGTGTACAATTCTGGTCACCGATATATAAGAAGGACATAGCTGAACTGGAGAGGGTGCACAGAAGAGCCACCAAGATTATTAGAGGAATGGGTGGGCTGCAATACCAAGACAGGTTATTAAACTTGGGGTTACTTAGTTTGGAAAAACGAAGGCTTAGGGGGGATCTAATCACAATGTATAAATATATGAGGGGACAGTCCAGAGACCTTTCCAAAGATCTTTTTACACCTAGGCCTGCGACTGGAACACGGGGGCATCCGTTACGTCTTGAGGAAAGAAGGTTTAATCATAATCACAGACGAGGATTCTTTACTGTACGAGCAGTGAGACTGTGGAACTCTCTGCCGCATGATGTTGTAATGAGTGATTCACTACTAACATTTAAGCAGAGCCTGGATGCCTTTCTTGAAAAATTTAATATTACCAGTTATGTATATTAGATTTTATGACAGGGTATTGATCCAGGGAACTAGTCTGATTGCCGGATGTGGACGAAGGAAGGAAATTTTTTCCCCATTGGAACTTGTTTGCCACATTGGTTTTTTTTTGCCTTCCTCTGAATCAACATGTTAGGCTACGGGTTGAACTAGATGGACATAAGGCCCCGTCACACACAGAGATAAATCTTTGGCAGATCTGTGGTTGCAGTGAAATCATGGACATATTGTTCCATTTGTACACAGCCACAAACCTGGCACTGATTGTCCACAATTTCACTGCAACCACAGATCTGCCGCAGATTTATCTCTGTGTGTGACAGGGCCTTTAGAGTCTCCCTTCAACCTTAAAAACTATGATACTATGAAACTATGATACTATGAAATGACTGTGTCAAGAACGTTTTACCAAATCCAAATACCAGGATATATCAAAAACAAAGCATGACGCACCAGAGACAAAAAACGGCAGCATCAAAAACATAATAACAATGCATGTAAAAAAAAAAGCACTAAAAATGCAATGAAAAAAATAATTAATCTAATTAAAATAATAGGTGCAATAATGCTGCAGAAATTCTGCAATATCAAAAAGGCACCAAAAACTCATCGTGGGGACGTCGCCTATGGTTTGTTTTCATGAAGCAAAAACACAGCTGATGACAATCACTGGTGAGGAGGGAAGGAGCGGGTGAGTAGAGGACACATGGGCCAACCATTATCACCACCATTCTGTTGTACCCTGCCTTACTGGCTGTAACTGGCATATAATTTGTTGAGCTATTTGGTATATTAGACCAGCAGACCAGTAATAAGCAGCATTTTGTGATGACAGATCCTCTTTAATGGCTAAGATATGATCAGGGAAGGCAGCTTAGCTCCATGTTCTAAAGAGAAGTCTGAGATAAGCAGAAATCTGTGTTCTGCTTTCCTGCAGGTTTTTACATACACCATCATCAGCCATAATGTCTAAAGCCATGGACTGGGAAGTGAATAATATTGTTTCGCCGTGATAAAGGCAACTTTCAATGTTTCTGTTTTTTTACTGTGCTTTTAAGGAGTTCAAGGTTGACTTGTCCTTCAAATGTCCCCGATATCAAAATGAGCAGGTGACTATTGGATGTGCTGGAAAAACAGGTCTGATCCTAAATGGGGTTTAGCAGTTTAAAAAGGGTTTCACCCCCACTAATCGCTAGAGCAGGAAATTAGTGTCCCTGGTTGCAAAAATGTGCCACTGATTAGCCGACTGCTGCAGGTCACGCACATGCTCTGCTATTCCATTTAGGTCTATGCCACACATATGTAGTAAAACACTCAGGAGGAAGAGGAAAAGTGCAGAAACCAAATTACCTGCTATTGTCCTGCTAGTCTCTAAGCAGAGTACAGACTGTCACTTCTGACATTCAGCATTGTGCATTCTGCTGATGAGTAAAGGCTGAGTTAATTGTTAATTCATTTTACATTCTTTTCGTAACGATCGTCAGCTACTATACAGATTCTTATCTTATATAGGAAAATGTCCCCTTTGTAAATAATGTATAGAAGTTATATCAGAGTATTCACACAACTGCACATGATTTGTAATATTTTTATGGGCAGGAGATGTCTTTGAACATGCAGCATAATTGACAAAACTCACTTTAAGGCCTTGTTCGCACATCGCTGAATATTCTGCAGCGATTTGACTGCACATGTGCGCTTCAAATCGCTGCAGAAACAGTGCATAATGGATGCAGTTTTTCTGTAGAAAAAAAGCCGATTTCATGCGCTATGGCTGCTGCCCCCACCATAGATAGAGTGGGAGCTGCATCCATAGCGCACTAATTAATTGACATGCTGCTTTTATGAACGCACGGATTTGGGTCAATATTTTAGCACCCAAATCGCTGCGTTCAAAAAAGCAACGTCTTATGCACAATCTACATAGATTGTGCAGGGGATGCAGGACGCATGTATTTATGCTGCAGTGCTATATGCAGCGTAAATACATGCAAGTAAGCAACGTGCGCATGAGCCCTTATACGCTCAAGTGAGTGCAGCTTAGAGCTCATGCGCACGTTGCGTAATTACATGCATGCGTCCTGTGTCCCCAGCACATTCTATGTAGATTGTGCATGATACATGTGCACGTTGCTTTTTTGAATGCAGCGATTTGGGTGCATTATGCAGTGATTCTGCAGTGATTTCAAGAGCACATGTGCTGTCAAATCGCTGCAGAATATTCAGCAGGTACGTGCAAACAAGGCCTTGCTCAGACATGTACTATCTGATATTTTGTCGGACAGGTGTAGAACTTTTTTTTAATGCTGATTCAGCAGTGTGAGTGGCAGCACAAATAGGACGAAGTCTATGGATGTGTGGCAATGATTGGACTGAACTCAGATGACATCCGATTTCCACGGACTCATAGGATGGAGAAGATGGAGAACTTTTGTTCTCCATCTCATCCTGATAGTGTGCTTTGATTGTCTCATCTAAGAGAATTGGATCTCACTAATCTGACATTCTGATGAGAGTTTGATCTGGATGTCATTAACGTAACTGATCTTATTCTCTTGCATGAGAGAATCTACGGCCATCTGACCTCTGCCTTAAAGAGAAAGGTGATGTTTCCAAAATAAGGCTTAAAACATCCGAGATTTGTATTGTGTTGTTATGCATATAACTGTATCATACACACTGCAGCTACTGTAGAACATTGTTTTTCGAAATTTCGGTAGAATCACATATTAGTCTGTTTATGGTTGGTAAAGTAAATTAAACTTCCTACAGAAGAACCTGCATCAGACTGTTGGAGAAATATAGGCTTATATTAGGGGGCTACACCGTGTACATGTACCAACTTTTATAGACTGTTGAATACTATAAGATGTATATCTTTGTACCTACGGCTGCCATCTAGCGATAAGTCGATTTTAGACTAGATGTTAAATAAGATAGGGTTAAGTTGAAGGGAGGAGTGGTAGACGGCGGGAAAGAGAACACAAGGGAAGGCTCGATAGGGAACTAGTAGAGAATAGGGTTAAAGTGTGAGAAGAAGTGGTCTCGGTGCTAGAACCAGTCAGTGAACTCTGAGGTAACCTCAAGAGATCTAGAGCCTACGTCTTATCCTGACGGGCTTAGAGAGTCGTCCAGCTAGAGAGCCGTCTAAGAGACCAAATTGCACAAAGGTGAGCAGAATTAGAAGGAAGGAGACACAGACCTGGAGCTTGAGGATTAGATCCAAGATAGCGGGGGACAGGTCGAGGAGCAGTACCCCCCATAAAGAGGAAAGAAGACTGTGTCTATTATAACATTCTAAAAAGTAAAAGTGAACGATTCTGGTTGGCTGAGCGAACTTTGGTGTTGTGTGTGTTAATGACTGTCTGCGATGGTGACTATCAGCAGGGTGATGGACACCGGCCTGAATAAACCAATAAGTATCATGCATCCCACTCAAAGTCACATCTGCACACAGAGTCTCCTTGGCGATGGAGTGAGGCGCCCGAGCAGCCTAGCGACCCCACCTGCTTAAGGCCCATCAGTAACACTGATTCTGGAGCCCCATTCTTCAGCTTCATGTAAATATTACATTATCCTCTTTCACATATTTAACTTCCTGCTATATAAAAGCACAATAGGCAGTTTGTGGAAGGAATGAATGAATGAATGAATGAATGAATGAACAAATGAATCAATGAAAAAGTAGATGTTGTCTTTGTCTGTACAAAGTGAATCCCATGTATTGTGCCAACTACTGTTTATAAAGTGAGATGGAGGGGGCACTTTAGCACAGGGGCCCACCAGGGAATTCCCCAGTTACCCTGTGGGCCAGTAATGTAATTTATCTCTGTAAATTCAATAACAATTTATGGACATGTCAATAAAATATTTTCTACTGACATGTTCCACAGAAGTATATAATGAAGATCAATGAAATGATTTACAGTCATATACTTCTTACCAGAGATTATATCCGATTGCACTCATGAAGTAAGATGAAAAATGAGTTTTTTTGCCCAGAAAATCTGATACTTTATTGGTGCAACATTCTGTAAGGAATAATAAGGTCATATAGAAAATTATTTTTTGCATTTTAGACGACTTTTAGATCTTAGTTATTTTCAGTAGTTCTAACCTTCATGTACATCTCTATAGTTAACACTACATGATACGGCCGAAAAGGTATAATTTGTGGTGAATATCTTTTCGTAACGCCATGGTTAAGAGTTATTGTCAGTTATAATGCAGTATTATTTGCAGCTCCCGCTCGGGGGTGCGGAGTGACTGACAGATTACATGCGTCTTTGTGACTCGTTTCCTTTCCAGTGACCCTGTGCCTTCTGACAATGACTTCTGTAGGTAACAATAAATTTCATTTCTTGCTGCAGGTTAAAGGTCAGTTACCTATACTCCTTTTATTTCCTGTTTTTCTACATGTTTTATATTGCCTAACATTTAGGCATTCTGCATCTTTTCTTGCAAATGAATATGATTTAATGTTTATATGGAAATAAAGTAGATTCTGTGCTCTGCTATACTGTCCTTTTGCACAATAGTGGTGTTTGCACGCTAAAGAATCTATATTTTCAATTTACTGCACACATTATATATATATTTGTCATTTTTAGAATCCCTCCAATGGAATCCCATATGTATAAGGTTAGATTCTTTAAAAACCCACATAAAAGCAATCAAAATATTTCAGATAATATCTGATCAGCATCATATCTGAAATGAACACCATTGACAGTACAAAGCTATAATAAAAATATATGCTCGCTATAATAAAACTTTGTGACCATCTGTGCTGTACGGATATGTAGCCTGTACAGTAATGGTAGCCATGTCAGTAGTCATCATTTGTGTACCAACCACTGATGGGTATATAATTAGTCAACTGTTTGCCATGAATCTACCGTAAGTCATCACTTGTAGGTGGTACTTTTACAGAGCAGAATTACACATGGGTACACATTTCTATGGATTGAACAGATATTCTCACTTACCTGTAGGGCATCCCAGTCTTGCAGGCAATAGTGTGTTCATAAGATAACTCACAGACTCTTAGGTACCAGTTCATCTCCAGCTCGTAGAGTAGAGCCGTCTTCCCAGTCCTTGGCTGGACTTGTCCTGCCGCGCTGTGCCTCTTGCCTTTCCCATTTTCCGCCACACTTTTTGGAGCTTTGTTTCCCAAAGAAACCACAGAGTACTTCCTCAGTTTGGCGTCATCCTGAATTTTACCGCCAACAGCCCCAGAACGTGCTGCCAGCATTGTGCCCTTTTTTACCACCCTAACACTATGTCACTGTCATCAGAGATACTGTAGATGTGTTTTCCCACTGCTTGGTCCTGCCTTATAGCTTTACACTGGTCATGGAAAGGTAACTAGATCCCTCTAGATTCAGCTTAACCAGTTCAGTCCTGAAGGGGCCAGCAATGCATTACAAAACAAATGCACTGCAGGCCCCCTCAGATAAAGAGAGGTTAACAAAAGTCCCCTTGCCTTTCAGATGCTGACAAGAGCCGTCCACCTGGCACAGGTAAAGCGCACAAATCAGAGAAGCTGCGGCTCAGCGAGTCATTCATACAATCCCGATCTGAAGAGTCTCACTTCTCCCTGCATCAACTAAGCCTATAAAAATAAAGTAAAAAAAAATGCAATGAAGGTTCCTTAATCTGGGGATTGTTCTACCACTGCTGTGCGTGTACGGTTATGCCTTTTCTTTTTTTTTATTTTGATAGAGTGAGAGCTGTCTTTACTTTGTAATCATGAGTGCACGCTAGAGTGGGATTAAATGGACTTAAATCAACAGTGATAAAAAAAAGCCTGATCCGTTCCTACATCCTCTTTGTATATTGAAGTCTCAATGGAATTAATGTTATTGGAATAGAAAAGAGAGTCAAATACATAATATACTATGATAGTCTAAGGTTTCCAATATTTTCGTCATTTTATACTTATTGTAATTTTTTTAACAAGCATTTATACAACTACAAAATAAAATACTTAGAAATATAAAATCAAGGTGTATAAAATATTATTTAATCTTGCTTAGCATGACCTTGGTCTCCTACATAAGTAACAACAATCAATCACATGAAATTCATTCATGTGCTGCTCCATAAATAGAATTATTTTTTACATCCTCCGAAAATGAAATTTAAACCTTGCAAATCACCTCTCTAGATGAATACCTATGGCTAGCAAATTATGAAGTTTGTCAGAAATTAGAGATACATAGGCCCCGAGATGTGCTGAAGTCAGATGCTCCTGATTCATTATTAGGCGTATGCTTCTCAATAAATCAAGAGCGTCTGACAAGTGGCATGCATGAGCTTTGCTGTAAGCAATTCTGCTTCAAGTGCAGTGACCATGGAGCATTCATCAAAAATTCCAGCATAGCATACATTGTCTGTATTCTACTAAATAAAATGGTGTTTATTAACATTGATAGATTCTTTATTTGACTATAGGATTTAAAACCTTTATGATTGCCAGTACTCCCTTTTATGGCAGGTATTGCGGGTCCTTATTCTTCAGGCCACCATTTTACGTCACTGTAGAACAAAAAAGGAATAGAGCCCCACATTGGGTGCAGGCTATATACCTCAGTTGACACTGCATTGGCCCCACTTGGGCAAGCACCGATTGTGGCAATTTAATTCCCCAGATCAGGGGTGGACATATAGCTGGTGCAACTGCATCGGGGCCCATAGAGGAGGGAGGATCCTCACAACTAGAAGAGGGCTATGAACTGTAATAAATACTGTAGATGGCCAGGTCTGCCTGCCCCACCGGTAAACTGGTGAAACCCGATGGGCCCCGGAACCAGTAAGAGGCCCTTCTTATTGGAAAGCTCCCCTGCATCTCTGCAATATGCTCCGCCCATGCCCTTGCTTGCTGAGTGAGATCGCGGGGAAAACAAAATTGCCGGGACTCACCGTTCAGGAGAGGATTGAGGAGGCAGCATCAGCAGGCAATGATGAAAACAGGCCTATGGGATAGGAAGGCAGAGCTGAAGGGACAACAAGAAGATGTAGGTCTTATAGCTCTGCATCTAAGACACAACAGGAGAGGAAGCAAAGGAAACAAACTCCACAGGGTCATCAGCAACTTTTGACGAATCAGATAGATGAGTATACTTGTTGGATCTGTTTGTTTCTACATACAGTAAATTCTGCTTTAACTGTATATATGTATGTATCTGTCTGTGTATATATAGTATATGTCTGTAACTGTGTGCATATACTGTATATGTGTATGTATGTGGATGTGTATATATAGTATATGTGCTTATACAGTCATATGAAAAAGTTTGGGCACCCCTATTAATGTTAACCTTTTTGTTTTATAACAATTTGGGGTTTTGCAACAGCTATTTCAGTTTCATATATCTAATAAATGATGGACTCAGTAATATTTCTGGATTGAAATGAGGTTTATTGTACTAACAGAAAATGTGCAATCCGCATTTAAACTAAATTTGACAGGTGCATAAGTATGGGCACCTCAACATAAAAGTGACATTAATATTTTATAGATCCCCCTTTTGCAAAAATCACAGCCTCTAGTCACTTTCTGTAGCTTTTAATGAGTTCCTGGATCCTGGATGAAGGTATTTTTGACCATTCCTGTTTACAAAACAATTCCAGTTCAGTTAAGTTTGATGGTCGCCGAGCATGGACAGCACGCTTCAAATCATCCCACAGATGTTCAATGATATTCAGGTCTGGGGACTGGGATGGCAATTCCAGAACATTGTAATTGTTCCTCTGCATGAATGCCGGAGTAGATTTGGAGCAGTGTTTTGGATCATTGTCTTGCTGAAATATCCATCCCCTGCGTAACTTCAACTTCGTCACTGATTCTTGCACATTATTGTCAAGAATCTGCTGATACTGAGTTGAATCCATGCGACCCTCAACTTTAACAAGATTCCCGGTGCCGGCATTGGCCACACAGCCCCAAAGCATGATGGAACCTCCACCAAATTTTATTGTGGGTAGCAAGTGCTTTTCTTTGAATGCCGTGTTTTTTGCCTCCATGCATAACGCCTTTTTGTATGACCAAACAACTCAATCTTTGTTTCATCAGTCCACAGGACCTTCATTTAAAATGTAACTGGCTTGTCCAAATGTGCTTTTGCATACCTCAGGCGACTCTGTTTGTTGCGTGCTTGCAGAAACTGATTCTTTTGCATCACTTTCCCATACAGCTTCTCCTTGTGCAAAGTGCGCTGTATTGTTGACCGATGCACAGTGACACCATCTGCAGCAAGATGATTCTGCAGGTCTTTGGAGGTGGTCTGTGGATTGTCCTTGACTGTTCTCACCATTCTTCTTCTCTGCCTTTCTGATATTTTTCTTGGCCTGCCACTTCTGGTTTTAACAAGAACTGTACCTGTGTTCTTCCATTTCCTTACTATGTTCCTCACAGTGGAAACTGACAGTTTAAATCTCTGAGACAACTTTTTGTATCCTTCCGCCTGAACAACTATGTTGAATAATCTTTGTTTTCAGATCATTTGAGAGTTGTTTTGAGGAGCCCATGAGGCCACTCTTCATAGGAGATTCAAGTAGGAGAACTACTTGCAAGTGGCCACCTTAAATACCTTTTCTCATGATTGGATACACCTGCCTATGAAGTTCAAAGCTCAATGAGGTTACAAAACCAATTTAGTGCTTCAATAAGTCAGTAAAAAGTAGTTCGGAGTGTTCAAAACAAGAAATTGATAAGGGTGCCCATGTTTATGCACCTGTCAAATTTAGTTTAAATGCAGATTGCACATTTTCTGTTAGTACAATAAACCTCATTTCCATTCAGAAATATTACTCAGTCCATCAGTTATTAGATATATGAAACTGAAATAGCTGTTGCAAAAACCCAAATTGTTATAAAGAAAAAAGGTTAACATTAATAGGGATACCCAAACTTTGTCATATGACTGTATATATAGTATATGTTCCTAAGTGCCTTTGGTATATATAGTACATAGTATATGTGTGTATGTGCCTGTATATACGTGTTTGTGTCGGTTGGTATATAGTATACGTGCCTGTATATATGTGACTAAGTGTTATGATCCGGTAACCGTGGAAGATTACAAAAAACTCCCATTGGTGAAAAAACATCAAGAAACAGGAGTAGTTGGAACCTAAGCTGACTGCAATCGCCTAACTATCAGACCACATTAGAAATAGCCATGGAGCGTTCCTAAAACCTAGACGCCACGTCACAGCCTGAAAAACTAGCTACGCCTAACAGAATGAAATGAAGAAATCTACCTTACCTCAGAGTAGTCCCCAAATGAGTAGATAGCCCCAACATACAAAGATTATGGTGATCTAGGAAAACACAACACTCAGATAGGAAAAGTAGATTTAGCAAAGGCGAGGTACAACTAACTAGATACAAAGCAAAGGAAAGGAACTGATTGTGGTCAGTACAAAATCCCTGTAGAAAAATACCACACTCCTGATAGTAAAAATGGCCCTGGAGGTCATACGACCTCACCCCCACTATATCAGGTATTCCTGTAAATAATGGGAGAACAAAATACCAAAAAAGAACACAAAATACAGAAGAGCAAATAATCAAATTAGACATTGATAAAATCCCTTTTCCTGCAGGAGAGCTAGCACAGGGGGAACTCCCATGCTCACAACACAAGAGTAACAGAACGTCACCTGCAAGAAAACAGATACAAAGCAAAACAAGGAAAAACAACACCCTAAGGCTATGTGCGCACGTTGCGTACTAGCCCTGCAGAAATTCCTGCAGCGATCGGAAGAACACACGTGCGCTTCAAATCGCTGCAGAAAATGTCCGTAGAGAAAAAAAAAAAGCCGATTCCATGCTCTCTGCCTGAAGCTCCTGCCATAGACAGAGCAGGGGCTTCCGGCAAAGCGCACGGAAGAAGTGACATGTCACTTCTTAGAACGCAGCGCTTCGGGCAGCAGCTGAAGCGCTGCGCTCTAAAACGCCACGTGCGCACGGCCCCTGCACAATCTCCATAGACTGTGCAGGGGACGCAGGACGCATGCAGTTACGCTGCGCTACAAAACGCAGCGTAACTGCATGTATTTACGCAACGTGCGCACATAGCCTAAGGTGTAAACCAGGAAGCAAGGCAAAAACTGAAAATTTATCTGCAGAAGTCTTGCTCAGGGATACAGGGATACAAAGCTCCAGGCCAGGAACAGAGACAGAGAAAAATACAATTATAACCGGCGCCCGCAGGACACAAAGTGCTCTCCTATATAGACCAGACTTGTCTGCAATAGTACTTCCCCAATTCCCAATTAACGCCAACACCTCTCTGAGTCACAGACTCAGATTCAGCTCAACCACCATTCCTGACCACCAGAGGGAGCTTCAGAACAGCACACATACAGACAACATTTACAACAGTACCCCCCTTGAGGAGGGGTCACCAAACCCTCACCAGAACCACCAAATCTGTCAGGATGGGCATGGTGGAAGGCACAAACCAATCTGTCAGTGTGAATGTCAGCGGCAAGGACCCAAGAATGGAACTCCTGACCATAACCCTTCCACTTAACAAGATACTGGAATTTTCGCCTATCAAGACGAACTACTGGCTCAACATGTTTCTTCAACAAAGAGTAATGAAAAACATTGTGAATTCTGAACGACTCAGGAAGAGCCAAATGAAAAAATATGCGATTAAGAATGTCTGAAATCATATAGGGTCCAATAAATCTAGGCTTTAATTTAGGCAAGGAAACTTTCATAGGAATATTCATGGAGGACAACCAAACCATGTCCCCCACTTTAAACTGGGGAGCAGCTGTCATATGTCGGTTGGCAAACCTTTGAGCATTATCCTGGGACTGAAACAACCCACTAGAATATGCACAACCAGGCTTGGATCTGGAACAAATCCTACAAGACTGCACAAAACTCCTGACATCGAGAGACAAGGAAGGCCACCAAAAAGATCCACTCACAAGATCCCTGGTGCTAAAAATTCCAGGACGACCATCCAATACAGAACAATGAATCTCGGACAGAACTCTAGTCCTCCATTGATCAGGAAATAGCGGATAGGACCACACCTTCATTCAGGATGTTAGATGGCTCCACAACATCCAGAGAATCAGCAGAAAAACTCCTAGAGAGAGCATCGGCTTTAATATTCTTAGTGCCCGGAAGAAAAAAGATCACAAAATTGAAACGTGTAAAAAATAGAGCCCACCTAGCCTGCCTAGGATTCAGTCTCTTGGCAGATTCGAGATAGGTCAGATTCTTATGATCAGTGATTACCACAATTTGATATCTCGCCCCCACCAGCCAGTGTCTCCATTCCTCAAAGGCCCACTTCATTGCCAATAATTCCCGATTACCAACATCATAATTATGTTCAGATGAAGAAAACTTCAGAGAGAAGAAGGCACAAGCCTTAAGCTTGGAAGTACTAGGATCTCTTTGAGACAAAACGGCTCCTGCTCCAATATCCGAGGCATCTATCTCCACTTGAAATGGAAGAGAAACATCAGGTTGCTGCATGACTGGGGCAGAAGTAAACTTCTTTTTAAGCTCTTGGAAGGCCATAATTGCTTCTGAAGTCCAATTCTCAACATCAGCTACCTTTTAGGTCAAATCAGTCAAAGGCTTAACCACACTCGAGAAATTGCCTATAGACTCACGATACAAACTGGCAAAACCCAGAAATTTTTGAAGGGATTTCAAAGAGGTTGGCTGAACCCAGTCATGAATGGCCTGAACATTGACCGGATCCATTTCCATAGAAGCTGGGGATAAAATAAACCCCAAAAAGGAAATTTTCTGCATGCCAAAAAGACATTTTGATCCCTTAACGAACAATGAATGTTCCCTAAGTATCTGAAAAACTTTCCAGACCTGCTGCACATGAGCATCCCAATCATCAGAAAAAATCAAGATAACATCCAAATAGACAATCAGGAATTTGCCAATTAGCTCCCAAAAAATAAAATTCATGAATGATTGAAAGACGGAGGGGGCATTAGTGAGCCCAAAAGGCATCACTAGATACTCAAAATGCCCCTCAGGGGTGTTAAAGGCCATCTTTCATTCATCACCCTCCTTAATTTGAATGAGATTATGCGCTCTCCTAAGATCAAGTTTTGTAAACCACTTAGCTCCCTTTACTCTGGAAAACAGATCTGACATCAAGGGTAATGGATACTGATATTTAATAGTGATTTTATTAAGATGACGATAGTCAATACAAGGTCTTAACGACCCATCCTTCTTGGCCACAAAGAAAAAAAACGGCACCCATAGTTGACGAGGATGGTCTAATATGACCTTTCTCCAATGACTCCTTAATATTGGTTCTCATAGCATCATGTTCATGAACAGACAGATTGAAGATCCGTCCCTTAGGAAACTTGTAAACTGGCACCAAGTCAATGGCACAATCACACTCCCTGTGGGGGGGCAAAGAATCAGAACCAGTCTCATTAAACACGTCAAGAAAATCTGACAAATATTCAGGTACATCATGCGAGGAAATAGACAGCACAGAAAGATCATTATTTACACATTGACAACTCCAACTAACCACAGACAAGGATCTCCAATCAAGAACTGGATTATGGGTCTGCAGCCATGGGAATCCCAGTACCAAAACATCGTGCAAGTTGTGTAATACTTAGAATTTACAATCCTACTGATGAGCTGGCGCAACCTTCAAAGTTTCCTGGGTCCAAAACTGGGGTTTATTTTCAGCTAAGGGAGTAGCATCAATGCCCCTTAAAGGAATAAGAGTTTGTAAAGGTACCATAGGAAAACCACAAGTCTAAAGGGCCATTTACACGCTGCGACATCGCTAACGATATATCGTCGGGGTCACAGTGTTTGTGACGCACATCCGGCACTGTTAGCGACATTGCAGTGTGTAACACCTATGTGCGACCTTAAACGATCGCAAAAGAGGCAAAAATCATTGGTCTGTGATACGTCGTTCACTTACCAAAAATCGTTGTCTGGTCAGTAGCGAGGTTGTTTGTCATTCCTGCGGCAGCACAAATCGCTATGTGTGACACTGACGGAACGAGGAACAACCTCGTACCTGCGGCCGCCCGCAATGAGCAAGGAAGGAGGTGGGCGGGATGTTCGTTCCGCTCATCGAGACCAGAAGGAGTAGGAAATCACACCATAACATCCTTCACTGCATCCACGAGACCCTTACGAAAAAGCGCCGGCAGAGCATCATCATTCCACTTGGTAAGGCCCACCCACTTTCTGAATTTCTGACAAAAACGTTCAGCAGGATCCTGACCTTGGATCAAAGCCAGCAAGACTTTCTCTGCTTGATCAACAACATTGGGTTCATCATCAATGAAAAAGCCCAGTCCTGAAGGTCACCGCGCATCACCGAGACAATCCGAACCTGCTGCACGGGACTCCCTGAGGACTTAGGCCTTAAGGCAAAAAACTATTTACAATTGTTTTTGAAGTTCAAAAATTTAGACCTATCCCCTTAGAAAAATTCAGGAACAGGAATTTTAGGTTCTAAAACAGGATTCTGTCTAAGATACGCTGAAATTGATTGGACCTCAGAGGAGAGATGCTCAACATGCTCAACCAACTGTTCTGTATCCATGTCAACAAAAAATCTTCCAGGGTACCCAAAGCATAAAAGGAAAAATAAATGGAGATAAAAAAAAATATTTTCCCTTTTTTTGAGTACCCTTTTTCTTTTGTAGGCCGGTTATATTGTTTTGATCCAGTAACCGTGGAAGATTACAAAATCCCCTATCAGACCACACTAGAAGTAGCCGTGGAGCGTTTCTAAAAACCTAGACGCCACGTCACAGCCTGAGAAACTAGCTGTGCGTCATAGAATGAAATGAGGAAATCTATCTTGCCTCAGAGTAGTCCCCAAAGGAGTAGATAGCCCCCCCACATACAAAGATTACGGTGATATAGGAAAACAATACTCAGATAGGAAAAATAGATTTAGCAAAGGCGAGGCACAACTAACTAGATACAAAACAAAAGAAATGAACTGATTGTGGTCAGTACAAAATCCCTGTAGAAAAATACCAAACTCCGGATAGTAAAAATGGCCCTGGAGGTCATACGACCTCACCCCCATGTGTGTGTGTGTGTGTGTGTGTGTGTGTATGTATATATATATATATATATATATATATATATATATATATATATACATACATTTTATATATATATATATATATATATATATATATATATATATATATATATATATATATATTAGTAAAGACCAAAGGTTTGGACACACCTTCTCATTTAAAGAGTTTTCTTTATTTTAATGACTCTGAAAGTTTTAGATTCATTTTGAAGGCATCAAAACTGTGAATTAACACATGTGGAATTAAATACTTAACTAAAAATTGTGAAACAACTGAAAATATGTTTTATATTCTAGCTTCTTCAAAGTAGCCACCTTTTGCTTTGATATCTGCTTTGCACACTCTTGGCATTCTCTTGATGAGCTTCAAGAGGTAGTCACCGGAAATGGTTTTCACTTGATAGGTGTGTCCTCTCAGGTTTAATAAGTGGGATTTTTTGCCTTATAAATGGGGTTGGGACCATCAATTGTGTTGTGCAGACGTCTGGTGGATACACAGCTGATAGTCCTACTGAATAGACTATTAGAATTTGTATTATGGCACGAAAAAAGCAGCTAAGTATACAAAAACGAGTGGCCATCATTACTTTAAGAAATGAAGGTCAGGCAGTCCGAAAAATTGGTAAAACTTTGAAAGTGTCCTCAAGTGCAGTGGCAACAACCATCAAATGCTACAAAGAAACTGGCTCACATGAGGACCGCCCCAGGAAAGGAAGACCAAGAGTCACTCACCTCTGCTGCGGAAGATAAGTTTATCCGAGTCACAAGCCTCAGAAATCGCAGGTTAACAGCAGCTCAGATTAGAAACCAGGTCAATGCCACACAGAGTTCTAGCAGCAGACACATCTCTAGAACAACTGTTAAGAGGAGACTTCGTGCAGCAACACATCACCAGGCTGTGTAAGGGCTATTTGACTAAGAAGGAGAGTGATGAGGTGCTACGCCAGATGACCTGGCCTCCACAGTCACCAGACCTGAACCCAATCGAGATGTTTTGGGGGTGAGCTGGACCGCTGAGTGAAGGCAAAAGGGCCAACAAGTGCTAAGCATCTCTGGGAACTCCTTCAAGACTGTTGGAAGACCATTTCCGGTGACTACCTTTTGAAGCTCATCAAGAGAATGCAAAGAGTGTGCAAAGCAGTAATCAAAGCAAAAGGTGGCTACTTTGAAGAACCTAGAACATAAGACATATTTTCAGTTGTTTCACACTTTTTTGTTAAGTATTTAATTCCACATGTGTTAATTCATAGTTTTGATGACTTCAATGGGAATCTACAATTTTTTGATCACATGATACTTTTTATACATGTTGTCCTACTCCAAGCTGTATAGGCTTGAGAGCCAACTACTAATTAAGCAAATTAGGTGATGTGCATCTCTGTAATGAGGGGGAGTGTGGTGTCATGACATCAACAACCTACATAAGGAGTGTTTAATTATTAGGCAACTTCGTTTCCTTTGGCAAAATGGGTCAGAAGAGAGATTTGACGAGTTCTGAAAAATCCAACATTGTGAGATGTCTTGCAGAGGGATGTAGAAGTCTTGAAATTGCCAAACTTTTAAAGCGTGATCACCGAACAATCAAGCGTTTCATAGAAAATAACCAACAGGGTCGCAAGAAGCATGTTGGCCAAAAAAGGCGCAAAATAACTGCCCATGAATTGAGGAAAATCAAGTGTGAAGCTGCCAAGATGCCATTTGCCATCAGTTTGTCCATATTCAGAGCTGCAACATTACTAGAGTATCAAAAAGCACAAGGTGTGCCATCCTCAGGGACATGGCCAAGGTAAGGAAGGCTGAAAAATGACCACCTTTGAACAAGAAACATAAGAAAAAACATCAAGAATGGGTCAAGAAATATCTTAAGAATGATTTTTCAAAGGTTTTATGGACTGATGAAGTGAGAGTGGCTCTTGATGGGCCAGATGGATGGGCCAGAGGCTGGATCAGTAAAGGGCAGGGAACTCCACTCCGACTCAGACGCCAGCAAGGTGGAGGTGGGGTACTGGTATGGGCTGGTATCATCAAAGATGAACTTGTGGGACCTTTTCGGGTTGAGGATGGGGTGAATCTCAACTCCTAGACCTACTGCCAGTTTCTGGAAGACAACTTCTTCAAGCAGTGGTACAGGAAGAATTCAGTATCGTTCAAGAAAAACATGATTTTCATGCAGGACAATGCTCCATCACATGCATTTAACTACTCCACAGCGTGGCTGGGCAGTAAAGGTATAAAAGATGAAAAAATAATGACATGGCCCCCTTGTTCACCTGATATGAACCCCATAGAGAACCTATGGTCCCTCATAAAATGTGAGATCTACAGAGAGGGAAAACAGTACACCTCTCGGAACACTGTCTGGGAGGCTGTGGTGGCTGCTGCACGCAATGTTGATCGTAAACAGATCAAGCAACTGACAGAATCTATGGATGGTAGGCTGTTGAGTGTCATCATAAAGAAAGGTGGCTATATTTGTCACTAATTTTTGGGGGTTTTGTTTTTGCATGTTAGAAATGTTTATTTCTAAATTTTGTGCAGTTATATTGGTTTACCTGGTGAAAATAAACAGTGAGATGGGAATATATTTGGTTTTTATTAAGTTGCCTAATAAGTCTGCACAGTAATAGATACCTGCAGAAACAGATATCCTCCTAAAATAGCCAAATCTAAAAAAATAACCACTCCAACTTCCAAAAATATTAAGATTTGATATTTATGAGTCTTTTGGGTTGATTGAGAACATAAAATTATGCACATGGTGTATATGCTTACGTCCCTGTGTGTAAATAGAGTATATGCGCCTGTGTGTATATTTAGTAGATGTGTGTATGTGCCTGTGTGTATATATAGTATATGTACATATGTGCCTGTGTGTATATATTGTGTATGTATGTCTGTATGTATGTACACTGCGGAAAATAAGTATTTGATACACTGCCAATTTTACAAGTTTTCACACCTACACTGGAGATCAAAATTAGAGAACAACATATAATTTCCTAAATGTTAAGGTCATTGTGTAGTCCTATGTGATTATATACTAACATGAGTAAACTCACAGTATTTTAAGATTATTTCATAAATTAAATTATTTCAAAAGCACATAATAAAAATGTAAATGAAAAATGTAAAAGAACACTGATCAAAATTAAAGAACACTTTCAGACACCTGGAAGTTATTAGTGTTAATCTGGTACCTGGTGCTAATTTCCTTAATTATCTGACAAACCCTGTTTAACTGGCAGCCTAACCTTCCAGTTTACACTGAGTTTGCAAAAATGCAAAACCCCTTAATAAAGATGGAGGCAACACAGGTGCAAAACACTGATCGAGCAGCCACTCATACACTGCCAATCCATGGAGGGGGTAATTGCTTACACACTACTTTTTTTTAACCTGCGTCCTGAACGTTTTTTTGCTGCAAAAGTGGATCCTGTTTTTCAAAATAGAAACGCTTGCAAACGCCAGTGTTATTTTACAAGATCTTATTCTAAGTCTGAACTGGGTGCAAAAACCTAAAAAACATCACTATGGGGAGATAAGGTATGCACACCAGTGACTATGTGAGGGGAATACATGAAATAGCAGAAACTGCTGTGTGAATACTGACTTAAAAAATCCAATAGCTATATGTAAGAGTGAAAATGTGAAAAATGGAATCTGCATTACTGCCATGAACATATGAATCAAGAGAAATTTAGCTACTGAATTGATCAATGCAATAGAGCCCCAACACTACGCCAAAGTATTTCTCTACGTTGGGGTCCCTAGCTTGTGTGTGTCCTCTCATGCAGTTATGCATGTAAGTTTTTTTAACTGCATGAGAGGACACACACAAGCTAGGGACCCCAACGTAGAGAAATACTTTGGCGTAGTGTTGGGGCTCTATTGCATTGATCAATTCAGTAGCTAAATTTCTCTTGATTCATATGTTCATGGCAGTAATGCAGATTCCATTTTTCACATTTTCACTCTTACATATAGCTATTGGATTTTTCAAGTCAGTATTCACACAGCAGTTTCTGCTATTTCATGTATTCCCCTTACATAGTCACTGGTGTGCATACCTTATCTCCCCATAATTTTACAAGATCCTGTCACTTGAGACTATGGGCGGGTATTGGAGTCATGTGATCAGGAGTGAGGGGAACTGAACATGATAGACTGGAAATTCAGATGGAGAAAAAGGGAGAAAAAAAGAGAGAGAGAAAGAGAGAGGAAAATGAGAGAGAGAAAGAGAGAGGAAAAAGAGAGAGAGAAAAAGAGAGAGAGAATAAGAGAGAGAAAAAAGAGAAAAAGAGAGAGAGAGAAAAAAAGAGAGATAAAAGAGAAAAAAAGAAAGAGAGAGAGAAAAAGAGAGACAGAAAGAGAGAGAGAGAAAAAGAGAGAGGGAAAAAAAAAAAGAGAGACACTACCACCCCCATCATCATGGCACAAACGCAGGCACTACCGCACCCATCATCACTGCACACACCGGCACTACCGTACCCATCATCACCGCACACACCGGCACTACCGCCCCATCACTGCACACACTCAGGCACTACCGTACCCATCATCACCGCACACACCGGCACTACCGCCCCCATCACTGCACACACTCAGGCACTACCACACGCATCATCACCGCACACACCGGTACTACCGTCCTCATCCTCACCACACACAACCAGACACTACCGCCCCATCATCACCACACACACTCAGGCACTATTGCACCCATCATCACTGCGCACACGCAGGCACTATCACGCAGGCAGATCACATTGAAATAAGATAAAAATTCACCTTTTATTATTAATATAATTAAAAAACAAAAGTACTGAAATAATCCTGGCAATATGTTAAATGCAGTCCATGGTGGAAAAATCAGTTAACGCATTTCGGCTTAAAGAGTCTTCATCACGGTCTATCATGTTAGATCGTGATGAAGGCTCTTTAAGCCGAAATGTGTTATCTGAGTTTTCCACCATGGACTGCATTTAACGTATTGCCAGGATTACTTCAGTACTTTTGTTTTTTAATTACGGTATATTTATTATAAAAGGTGAATTTTTATCTTATATTTCAACGTGATCCTTCGCTGGAATTTTTCTCCTATTACATGTTCACATATGTAGGTTTACAGTATCTGAATTAGGGCTCATGCGCACGTAACTGCTGAATATTCTGCAGCGATTTGACAGCACATGTGCGCTACAAATCGCTGCAGTAACACTGCATAATGGAAGCAGTTTTTTTTGTAAAAAAAAAACGATTTCATGCGCTATGGCTGCTGCCCTCACTATAGACAGAGCGGGAGCTGCATCCAGAACGCACAAATAATTGACATGCTGCTTTTATGAACGCACGGATTTGGGTCAAAATTTTAGCACCCAAATCGCTGCGTTCATAAAAGCATTGTGCGCACGTATCATGCACAATCTACATAGATTGTGCAGTGAACGCAGGACGCATGCATTTATGCTGCAGTGCAGTATGCAGCGTAAATGCATGTAAGTACGCAACGTGCGCATGAGCCCTTACAACCCATTAGTGACGCCCATACTATTAGATTAGGTGGGCTGCCCAGCACTATATAAATGCTCCACACAGGAACGGAGACCTCAGTTTACAAGGCCTGTATTAATGGGCTTAGCTGCATCCTGTATAAAAATATGATACATGCAAAAATCTATCTATCTATCTATCTATATATATATATATATATATATATATATATATATATATATATATATATATAAAATACAGTATATAGGAGCAAGCTCACAACCCAAATGTCAAGGGTCCTCATGTCTTGCGAATCCCTATACTGATATAAAAGCTAAACCACAAAAAGAAGAATTAAATTTTCCCTCAAAAATTCAAGAATAGTTCACAGCAACAAAAGGGCAACTGTAACGTCTGTCCTTGACCACAGAGTCAGGATGACTGTCACGGACAGTCTAGAGGTTGCCACCAATTCGGCAGAATCTCAAGAACCCTGAAAGCCTTTAACCCCTGCCCTGCAACCCACCTGGAGATGTCATAATTTATTTGTGTATGTTTATATGTTTGCAATGTTGTTTATGTGCGCCCCCGTGGAAGCAGCCGAGCTGCTCGGATCCGGGTTCTCAGTGGCTCGAGGGTCTCCGGACCCGGGGGTCGTGCGGCCACTCAAATGAAGGGGGTATTTACAAGAGATTATAGAGTTTGTGACACCACCCGTGGTGCGCGGTAACTGGGGTGAATACCGCCGCTGCCATTGGGAAGTACCCAGGGTGATGACGGGGGGCAGCCAGGTGTTGTGATCCTCCATGGGTAGGGAGGAGGCCCCGGTAATCGGTGTGGGGATAAGGCCGTGGGATGCAGGGATCACTCTTGTATTCACTCAGTCCATTAAGCAGACACCAACAACCGGGTAAATCAAGTCTCTGGACACCGCTGCCACTGAGGGGAGCTAGTTCGGGTCCCATCCCCAATGGTGCTGCCTGGTGATCCGTGACCTGTCTCCTGGCACTAAGTTTACTTCTCTAGTAGTCCCAGTAGTGTGAAACTTGCCGGGTCCCGCTCCCCACTGTGGCTAAGTGTGGGAGCTTGCTCTCAGAGCTTATGTGGCGCCCTGGACTAGCCAGGTCGTCACAGGTACTACAACAACACACCCCACACCCCGAGATAGGCACACCAGCCAGACACAAATCCTTGTTGCCTCCCTCCAGGGGCTGATGTCCACACCAGGTGGGGTGGAGCAAGGCGGTTGGCCCCCACCCACTGAGGAGTTCACAGTCCTGGAGGCGGGAAAAGGAAGCAGTCAGAGTTGTAGAGATATTGGTAGTGGAGGAGCAGACTGACCGTGTCCGGGTACGTGGCCCGGGCACATACAGCAAGGTTGGCAGACGGTGGTGGCCGTCTGCAGGAGAGGCCGATCGACGCGGAACCGTAGGACCGGGGTCGGGTGGTGGCCCGCTGGTACCAAACCGGGGAGCGAAGTGAGGCCAGCACAAACCGGCAGGGCCTGCGGACCCCGACCAGGCTTGGAGTCGCCGTTAAACAGGTCAAATCCGTTAGTGACCGGAACCCCAGGGGGGACCCGATTGAAGGCAACCGTCCAGACAGCGAAAGGGAAATACAGCTACCGCCACAGCTAGAGTTCCCAGGGCCAGAGCCTGCGGGCAAAAGGGCTCCTCCGGCACATATCAACGCTGGGGAGCGGGTTACCGGTGGGAAGCCATCGGGACTGAAGAAACACAAAAGGTGCAGGGAAAGGCAGCCACCACCAACCGTCCGGGAGAAACCACAGCAGCCGGCTGCGGGACCCATCCAGCCGTTTGTTTTACCAGAGACTGTGTGTCCATCTTTGGCTGAGTGAGTACCACCGTGCCATCCGGCACCGCGCTGCCCCCGCAACCCTGCACCTCACCGATTCTGCCTCAATGTCACCTCACCGGGCCTCGGGACCACCAACCCCCCTACCCACGGAGGGGAGAGAAACATCCCAGCTGCTCCCTGCCATCGCTCCCAGGATCCCCGTCAATAGCAGCGGTGGTGCCCCAACCTCACCACAAACCGTGGGTGGCGTCACGGACCAAATCCCCAAACCAAACTACCCCTTTCACTCACGGGCGAGGAGCGCCGCTCGAGTCCCCGGATCCGGCCCACCGCTCGAGCCACCGAGCAGCAGCAGCAGCGCCGGACCCGAGCGTGGTGAGCGCAGCGCCCTCCCCGCCCGCGACACTTACGTTTGGGATTTTCTGGACCGTTTTGAATGGAAAGTCCTATCCCCCTCGTTGCGCTAGTGCCCCGATTTTGGAGCGGTTGGGAACGAATCTTGAAGGCTCCATTCTCCATGGGTAAATTATCGGGTTGCCTGCAGCTACTCACTGACCTAGGGTCCATGTACCCCGTCGTGCCTTGGTCCCGGACCGGTGATGGTGCAAAGCCGCTGGCTGTCCTGCTCGACAGATCCGAGCCCCTTACCACGATCCCCTGCGATCATGGGTCCAACTCCTGTAGGCCCAAACCACCGCCTGCAACCTAGACAGCTTCCTTATGGGAGTCGCCGCTCCCGACCTCCTCAGAGCTCCTCACAGCTCGAGGGCTACTCTTTCACCACCACTAACTAACTACTAACTACACTCCTCTCACCTCCTCTCCCTGACTCCCCCGTGTGGGCGACTCTATTCCACTCAATCTGTCCACTGGTGTGTCTGGTGGGTGTGGTGCAGGGTGTATCTAGGATTTGATTTGCTGTTGGAGGCAACACCATTTGGTTAGGGACCCATAACCAAGAGGGAGGTGGATACTGCACGGGTGGGTAGATTGTGCAATACTCTGATGACCTGATAGTCCATGGGCGTCACCTCCGCCTTGGTTAAACGTAGCTCATCCTCGAGCTACAGGACATCAGAGGTTTATTTTTATTTTTTTTTTAATTGCAAAATAGGAAAAAAGAACATTTTTATTTACAGGTTTCATCCCACATTAGGGAGGCACATTACTTAAACGTTACGGTAACTTTTGAGTTATCTCCAACCATGGAACGCTACCTGTTATGTTAGTAGCGGAGACTCAACCTGCTCCGTTGCAGCCTCTTCCTATGACAGTCCAGTCCCAACGTCCCGAGTCCCATCAACCCGCCACCCAAACAACCTGACCAGCTGCATACCTATCCGCGGGTCCGTGACCAGGTTAAGGTCCCGGGTGTGGAAAAGACTCTGGTGGGCACAGGAGGTGCAACTATTTACAATAACACAAGTTCGTGTTGGCTGCAATCAGTCCCACAGCCATTTTGATGACACTACTCTTTATGAAAAATAATAAACTATGAAACATAATAAAAGAAAACACAGATACCTAGTATTCTTCAATTTCAAATGACATTAAATGGCCGGGTCCCGTAACCATGCTTCCTTGCGGCTACGCACCACAGATACCGGCATAAACTCTTCCTCCATCATGACTTGCTTGATCACATCCAGGGCATACCAGCCCTGCTCTCCACAATGCCGGGTATACGTGACCATATCCCCCGGCTCCAGATTCCACTCGGGGTGTCCCCTGGGGTGGTGCTGTGCCACATCCCGCCGGGACACAAACACCCCGGCTGTGAGGCCTGCCCCCCGGATAAACCCCCATTCCTGAACAGGGTCAAAACGGCCCACAAGGCCACGGCACCGCGGCCCTCGGACTCGGGAAGCAGCGCTTCTCACCTGCTCCTTCTCTTCTCGGTTACGGGCGGCAAGCTCCCGTCGTCGCCGGTCTCGTGTTGTCATCTCCTGTTGCAGCTTTCGCTGGTGTCATTCCCAGTAGGGGGTGTCAGCGTCCGGCCTTGCCTCCCTTGCTGGCATGAATTTTAGCTGTATTCTTGCAGCCCCAACAACCGTTGGGATGCCGCGCGATGGCGGAACCGGTAGCTCTTCAGGCTCCACCTCCACTTCCTCAGGTAGTCATACCGACTGCTCCGCAACCGGGGTTGCAGAGTCCGGGTGTTCCGCCTCTAAGGACGGGCCGGGTGATGCGGCCGGGTCTGGTCGGGCCGATGTTGGGGTGACCGCTGTCGTGACTTGGTCGGGTGACAGGACCGGGTGCTCTGCAGCTGGCTCTTCATAAACTGGGGCTGAAGATTCTGCTGCCATGGTGGGGATAGGCAGCTCGGCGTCCGCCGAGGATGGGGTTGGTGGCGGTGGAGTGCTTGCCGGGAGCGGGGGCGGACCGGATCCCACAGCCGCATCGGCAGGATTAGGGTAATCAACTGGGACTGGGTAACCACTTACCCGCTCTTCACGTGGGATTTCGATCTTACGGGCTTGCACCGCCATAGCCAGGATCCTCATCTCTTCCCTCCAGTGGTCTACTATGAAGAGCAGTGTCGTAACTAGAGTTTGATGAGCCCTGGTGCAAAATTTGGACCGGGGCCCCCCCCTCCACGTACACCGACACTTAGGGTACAGGATAATGACACTGACACTCGGGGTACAGGATAATGACGCTGACACTTGGCTTTTACCCACAGCACCCAGGTTTCCCGTAATCTGAAATCCCTCTATCAGCATCCAGCTGATATCCATCTTGTCCTCAGCACCCAGCTTTCCCATGCTCTGCCATACATCTTTCCCTCAGCACCCAGCTTTCCCATATCAGAGCATGGGAAAGCTGGGTGCTGAGAGAAGCTTATAGCAGAGCAGCCAGCCCCCCAGGGCCTCTATGTGTCATGCAGCCAGCCCCACCAGGACCTCCATGTGTCATGCAGCTAGGACCCCCCAGGGCCTCCATGTGTCATGCAGCCAGCCCCCCCAGGGCCTCCATTTGTCATGCAGCCAGCTCCCCCAGGTGTCATGCAGCCAGCCCCCCAGGGGTCATGCCGCCAGCCTCCCCAGGTGTCATGCAGCCAGACCCCCCCTTACCTCTTTGTATCATGCAGCCAGTCCCTCCAGGGCCTCCATGTGTCATGCAGCCAGCCCCCCTCCCTTACCTCTACGTGTCATGTAGCCAGTCCCCCCTGGGCCTCTACGTGTCATGCAGCCAGCAAAATAAAAAAACAAGTACCTCTCTTCTCCTTCCGACCCCTGCAACAGCGGTAGTTACGCCCCTGCCTCCATATGTCACACACCCTGCTCCCCATACAGTTTGCACCCCACATATCACACACACTACACCCCCATATGTCACTCACTCTGCCCCACATGTCTCACCCAGCCTGTACTCCAACTTACCCCTCTCAAACACTCTGCACCTCTTCACATCCTTCTGTCACAGTCTGCACCCCTCATATGCCACTCACCCTGCACCCCCTCTCATGTCCCCTCTTTTCTCATTACCAGCCTTGTGTCCAAATCTCCTTCAGGAATCAGTATCTTCTGCTGCTTCCTGCCCGGCAATCCTGTGTCTCCTCCCACACAGTCACATGGGCATGACATCATCGCAGGTCCTGGCAGGATGGATACCGTCTTCTGTGCAGGAGCACTTCTGCTCTGCTGCAGGTGAGAAACAAATGGTGGCACTCTCCAGGTCAGGGGCCCCTCTACTGACACTGGGCCCCCCTGACTCACAGGCTGGCCCCCTGACGGTTGCGTAGTCGGCCACTACACAGCGCATCTCCTCTCTTACAGAGAGGAGCCGGCTCTGCAGAGCGGCTGCCGGGCCCCTATAACCCTGCGGGCCTGGTCGCAGTGGCGACCTCTGCGACCACGGTCGTTACGCCCCTGATGAAGAGGAATTGCGTCCGCATCCTCCTGCAGAGCTTCTCCGTCTCCTTCTCAATCCAGGTTGCGGTCCCGGGAGCAGCACACTCCGGTGACCAGTCTCGCGCAGCCGCCATCTTTCCAGGAACGTTATGGCAGAGTCCTGACATCCTACCCTGTGACGACCTGATAGTCCAGGGGTGTCACATTTACATGTGTACTTTTCGGGTGCACTGTTGTTCAGCCACCACTAGGGGTCATTGCTCCCTGATCCTTTAGCTTATAGTAGACCTTTGGGCTGGAATATTGTAATAGGGCTGAAGGTGTTAAAGGGGAAGGAGGTTGGCCTATAGTAGGTTTTAAGGCAGAGAACACTTCCTGATTCTAGTCAGATAGGGATACCATGAAGTAGAGAGAAGAAACTGTATCTGTAGGAGGTATAGAGAGCGAAGTCCAGAGTAATTCGGACAGACCCTCAGGGTCACCCCAGGAAATCCTACTAAGAGGACAAAGGAAACTCTTCAGTAGCCAGGTGAAGAAATAGGCACAGACCAACGCTGAAGTTGTGGGCCTTGATTTAGTGGACCTTCCGGGTAGCAACTGACTTCAATATGACCGGTCTAGGTGTGAGGTAACATAGACCTGGGCGAACGGGTCGGCATAGAGACAGAGGTGAGGGATCTCTGTCCGGGGGAGTATCAAATCCCTGTGGGAGGGAACGCAATTAGATCCAAGTGGGACTCCATGAATTTACTAGCTGCCACTGTAGTGTTGCCATGGGAAACAGACAGTCCTATAGTAGCTGGAGAGATGTGCATGAGGGAGCAGTGTGCAGGAAAATGTGAAATGAAACCAAACCGTAACATGCCTGTAACGTTTAAGCTATTTGCCCGCAGTGGATGTGCCCTACAGAAACTGTGCGAGTCATTCAGTAAAGAAGTGATAGGCCTTTTTCACACACTGTGGTTTTATTCGCTTTTTTTTGCGGTTTTGCTGCAGAAATTTTTCAAGAAAATGGCTGTAACCTTTCTGCAGACATTCCCCAGCAAATCCTATGGAAAAAAAAATAGCTTTGCGCACACTGCAGTTTTTTCTCAAGAACATTATTTCTGCAGAATTTCTTTAGAAAAAGAATGTGCATGTCACTTCTTTTCTTCAGGTACCTGCGTTTTTTGCCATAGATAATGGTAAAAAACCACAGGGACCAACCTGCGGAAAAAAGTACCAAAACCGTGGTAAAAACGCATGCGGTTTTTGGTGCGATTTTTTTTACCACAAGTGCGCTAATCTTTCAGACTCTCAAGAAATTTCTTGAGAAAAATCCTTTTTCTAGTGTGAACAGAGCCTTAAGGCCATGTGCGCACGTTGCGTTTTTTCGTGCGTTTCCGCAGCGTTTTGAGCTGCAGCGTTTTAATGCAAAATTGCATGTGTTTTGATTTCTAGGCAAAGTTTATGGAAAATAGGGCTTTCTAGTGTGCACGATGCTTTTATAAACGCAGCATTTTTGGTGTCAAAAATTTGCCAAAATCTCTGCGTTTCAAGAAGCAACATGTCAATTGTTTTTGCCATTTAAACAGCGTTTCGGTAACATAGAAGTCAATGAGAATTATCTAAACGCATCCTAAATCAAATTTGTAGCGTTTTACATGCTTTTTTGATGCTAAACGCATGCTTTTTGTCAAAATCAAAGCATGCGTTTTTGGCATTATAGTGAGGTCAAGAGGTTTCCATTTGCCCTCACATCCATTCCGACTTTAAAAAATGAGTCAAACAATACTTTTACTTTAATTTGAACATTATTATTAAATCTCATTAATCATTTTCGGTAAATTATCATTATAGTGTTTGATTTAAAGTTTATTATTTATTTATTTATTTTTCCTACTGCTTGAATGTTCAAACTTTATTTAGTTTTGTATTTGTAATGAAAACGCATCTCAATTTAAACACTGAAAATGCATGTAAAACACAGTCAAAACGTGGCAAAAACGCTATAAAAACGCTTGCGTATTTCCTGTGTTTAATGTGGTGAAAACGAAATTTGACAATGACAAATTCTGCCAGAGGATGCGTTCATTTCTGCAAGTAACTGAACGCAACGTGCGCACATGGCCTAAATGTTATCCTGGACTTCGTGTCTGAATTGATCTTAAAGAGGAAGAATTGTGGTGTCCCTTGTTGCACTGTGGAGGTGGCAGGAGTGCAGCATAGAAGAGAGATGCTGCCTGGAAGCAGGGGTAGCCTCTGCCCATGACTAAGGCCCCCTGCCACCCCAACAACACCTGTACAGGGATTTGGAATTACACAAGGTCCAAGAGATCACTGCATATGGAAGGCTGAAATCCAGGAAAGAGTAGTCGTCAGGCAGGGTCCAAACCAGGAGACACAAAAAGGGACAAAATCAGCAGGCAGGAGCGTAGTCAGGAATCAGGCAGAGATCAAAATCAGAGATGGCAGTGAGGTACAAAAAGCGGCAGGTAGAAGACTAGTGAATGAGCAGGCAGAGGTCAAAACACAAGGATCAATACTCAGAACAGGACAGAACAGGAACCAGACACTAGCAGAAATACAAAACTATCTCTGGCAGTGACCAGCAGACAAGAGGGGGAATTAGAAGGGTGTGGTGTCTTCCCATTGGCTGTAGCTGAATGGTGGTAATTTCAGCTGGAAGACACATGCCACCTACAGTTAGCCATTGGTACTGCAGGTCCTAGGGAAACCCAGCTTAGTGGATGAGCAGAGCCTGCGCCCACCAGAGCCACTGGCACCGACTCTTCTCCTATCACCAGCACAATTCATGGTGGGAATACAGCGGCGACTGGTGACCGAAGCAGAAGTTGCAAGAGTGGACTACGGTGAGGGCGTGACAGCAACAGTATTTACCTGCCCAGGGCACAGAATCAAATGAACGAATGCAGCAAAATCCCTTCAATAAAGATGGAGGCAAGAGGTGCAAAATACTCTTGGAACAATAACTCACACACTGCCATTCCATGGAGGGGGTGATTGCTTTTTAAGTGTTTTTGCTGTATCCTGTTAGTGCATTTGATTCTGTGGCCTGGGCAGGTAAATGTGACGCCCCTGGACTATCAGGTTGTCACAGGGTATTGCACAATCTGCCCTCCCATGCAGTATCCACCTCCTTCTTGGTTTTGGGTCCCTAACAATATGGTGTTGCCTACATCAGCTAATCAAATCCTAGATACACCCTGCACCACACCCACCAAACACACCAGTGGACAGCTTGAGTGGAATAGAGTTGCCCACTTGGGGGGGTTGGGGAGGGGAGGTCAGGAGTGTCACCCGAACTAAGCTCCCCTCAGTAGCAGCAGTATCCAGAACTTTGGTTTATCCAGTTGTCGGTGTCAGCTTAATGGACTGAGTAAGTACGCAAGTGACCCCTTTGCATCCAACGGCACTCCCCCCTACCATCACTGAGCCCCGGAGTATTCCCCACCTTCCCGTGGGAGGTCACAACACTTGGCTGCCCCATTCCATCATCCCCGGGTACTCCCAACTGCAGTGGTGGTACTCCTAATTACCACATACCACGTGGCGTCATGAACTCTAATACATCCCCTGCAAATACCACCACTTTATTGGAGTGGCCGCACGACCCCTGGGTACGGAGACCCTCGAGCCACCGCAGATCCGGATATGAGCAGATCGGCTGCTGGTACGGGGGTGGCACATAAACACTGTTGCCTTTTTGTTGCGGTGAATGATTCTTGAATTTTGTAGGGAAAATTTAATTCTTTTTGTGGTTTAGCTTTTACATCATGAAGGTTAATAGGAGGAGGTAACTTCTTTCAAATCATCACTGATGTTCAAGTTATGGTCTGCCAGCTGATGTGGCCTGTAGTCCCTGCTAATTTCTCTTGGTCCATCCGTCCATGAGAAAATATTGCAGCATTCACCACATTCGTCTGATTTAAGGACAAGAATTGTGCATCTAAATGGCTGGCAGGCCCTGCCAAAGAGCACACGGCGCTGCAAGCAGTCATTCATTTCTGCAAAAGTGCAGGTGACTAAGCTGAGTTCTTTTTATAGTCGTTTGCAGCCTATGAGTATTTGGTGCAGAAATTTTCTGCACCAAATCTGTATCCTCTGGCAGAAAAATGCACCAAAAATAGGGTGCATTTTTTGTGTGTTTTTTTACATGCGTTTTTCATAATGAACTCAATGGGTGGAAAAGCTAAAAAAAAGGCTGCAAAAAGGCACCAAGACTTGACAAGCTGTAGATTATTTTCTGCAGCAAATCTGCAAGGAAAAAATAAGCAACATGTACACAGCACTTCAGGGTTCTCATTTACTTTGCTGTCATAAGGAAAGGCATGCAGATTTGTAACAAATCCGCACCAAAAAAACGCATCAAAAGCAGTGCATTAGATCAGTGATTAATACGTAAAAGGTTCAAATCTCATAGTGGGACTAAGTAGGAAAAAGTTTATAAAAACACAATAAAAATTGCAAAAAAGCTTAAAAAAACAAATGCAAGAAAAAAAACTAATGGAAAAATGTAATTAAATAGTTTTATTAACAAAAAACCCACAAGTACACTATTGGTATTGCTGCATCCATACCAACCCATGTTATAAAACTGTGAGATCATTTAACGCTTACGATGAATGCAGTAACAAACTAAATAAACACATACAAAATGACGTTTTATTTATCATACAACACAAAAATAGTATAAAAAGCAATCAAAAAGTTGCATGAAAAAATTGTCATCACTACAGACGTTAGCTTGTCCTGCAAAAAGCAAGCCCTACGTATAGCTCTTTCAGTAGAAAAAAAAAAATAGTTATAGCTCAATATGACAATGCAAAACCAAATTAATTTTGTAAAAAAAATAGTGGTCAAGTCTGCAAAACTAGCAAAGCATATGAAACCCATAGTATTTCACAAAAAATGAATACACCCGTCACATTTTTGTAAATGTTATATGTTTTCATGGGACACCACTGTAGATATGACATTTTGATACAATGTAAAGTACGGTAGTCAGTGTACAGCTTGTAAGAAAGCCATGTAACCCATAGGGTGTAGGGGCGACATGACAGCCCGGAGGGTAGGGAGTTGATGGGGTTAAACAGTGTTGGTTCGTTTAGCAATGAGGAAAAGAAGGTGATTGGTTAGGGGGTGGAATGCTTGGCCCGGTGGTAGGTATGGGCATCTGGGTAAGGGTGTGCTTAGGGAGTCGTGGTGCTCCGGTCTCACGGCACGAAGGTATTTGGTTTGAAGGTGCAGTTGTGCGTTACGGGAAAATAGTGGTACGCCCCTCGGTGGTCGGCTTTGAGCGGATACGATGGTGTGGCCAAGGTTTTAATTTATCTTGGGGTGTAATATGAGAGCTCAAAGGGGGTTGCGCGTCACAAGGTTTTCCTTGAGATCGAAAGGCCCGGACATGGTGTTTGGTAAAGTTGTGTCTCCTGATGCCCATAGTTGCATATGGAGTCAATCGGGCCAGTGGTGTGACTGCAATTTTCCGGTGGGCATTGTAGTACAGGGAGCTTGTCGTGGTCCAGTTTGCGGAGGCAAGCGGACTATGCATTATGGTTGGAGGTGTTGTTGGGGACCTTGGGATCGAAGGTAATGCTTCAATATCTTCGCCTCAGTAAGGGGTACAGGGCGATGGTTGCGGTTGTTTTGTTTTTTGAGGCCGTGTTAATTTTGGGGTGGAGCATGGTTCCGTTAGGCCGTGTGGGCCTCGTTGAAATTAAGTGGGCCTGATTTCGGATGAAGAAGGTCCATTAGTGTGGTAGTTGAGTATGTGGGAAGATTTTGGGATTTTCTGGGGAAGACAGCTCGAGCCTCTGTTGTTGTCAGAGGGTGTGATGGCGGAATAAATCGGTCAGGGAAGGCCGGTAGTGATATTTGGCTCTGGGAAAGCTGCAAGGTCAGCTGTAGGGGAAATTTCAAGGCTATGGATTGCAGTCGTTTTACAGCGGGGTTTCACTTTAGTGGTTTCCTGGGAGAACTAGGTTTGGGGTGCGAAGTGACCCAGTAGCATAAGCAGTGTGAGTGTCATCCTGTTGTTGTATCTCAACCCCAGTGGTGGTTTAATTCAGCTGGAGACAGGAGGAGGACTGACTGTACAGGGTGACTGTACAGTGGTTCTTTGGTCGGTACTGGGGAGGATGATGGTACAGTCGGTACTGCATTTAATTGGTTATAATAAGGCCTGCGTGACATGGTGTGGATTCCGGTATAGTTTGGGAGCTTGTGGCATGGTGGGCCTGAGTGGCCGTCACAGGGACCCGGTGGCTCCTGCCACCACGGATCAGGGGAGTGCGGTGCAGTAAGGTGGACTGGGTACGCTGGCTGGTGCATATATTGGATGCTCAGAGTTTAAGTGATAGATGGAAAGGTTTTAATGGTTGGTTTGGCTTGGAAGTTGGGGGAGCAAGCGTTGGGTGTGTGGGGGTCCAGGTCACGCAAGGTGTCACGTGGCCTGTTCTGTGGCGGGGGTAGGTCTGGTCCAGAGGCGGTTTAACGGATAATGTTATTTGATTGGAGAGTCACTTGTAGGATATAGTGGCTCCGGTTACAAGGATCTTGCAGGCATGGGTCCTGCAAGGTGGGGGGTATTGATCCATAGGTGATTCATACCTCATCTCCGGCCCGGTGTGTGTTGCGGCCAGGGATCATGTTTTGGTGGTGGAAGGTGGTTTCTGGACCGGGCCTACCCAGGGTTACGTATTGTATTACGTACTGTATTATTATTATTATGGTATTACCTATTGTTAAATGTTGGGGACGCCCGTTGGACGGCGCCGCCTTGTGTTAGTGTGTAAACAATAGGCAATAAAGGGCTGCTGTGGCCATTTTTTACCAAGTCGCAAGCAGTGTCCGTGATATTATTGATACCGGGTAAGGGTAATTGGGAATAATATAGGAATCAACGACCGGAAATCCCTCCTGGAAATGTCAAGAAAGCCATGTAACCCATAGGGTGTAGGGGCGACATGACAGCCCGGAGGGTAGGGAGTTGATGGGGTTAAACAGTGTTGGTTCGTTTAGCAATGAGGAAAAGAAGGTGATTGGTTAGGGGGTGGAGTGTGGTGGAAGGAAAGGAGGGAGCTTTATGGTGTATATAATAGGAGGTGGGAGTCCAATACCTCCTCTTACATTTCCTGGATGACAGCTTCCCACCCACCCTCCCTTCTATTGTGTATTGTTATTATTGGTGTGTTTATATGCATGTATAATTATTCAATTTTAAGAGCCATTACAACAACAACAAAAAAAAAAGAGAAAAGAAAGGATTGGAGAAAGTGTTGTGTATAAAATAAAACAAAAAAAAAAAAAAAAACAACGGAAGAAAAGAGATTTCTTTGTGGATTGTGATGTATATTGTCATTTGGGATTCTTGTAAGTGGGTGAATAAGATGGGGGTAATGTGGGAATATATGTATATGATGTGTATGATGTATATGTGTATGGTCAGCATAAGTAATGGGGATTATGTCCTTTGTCACAGCAGCGGGGGTAGGTCTGGTCCAGAGGAGCTCTAATTGTTACTGGTGTTTGGATGGAGAGCCACTGGGGAAGGTACAGTGGCTGCGGTTACTGGTGACCTGCAGGTACAAGGTTGTCTGCAGGGAGGAGGTATTGCTCCGTTGGTGATCAATGCCTTATATATGGGTCAGGGTTGTTGCCAAGGATTATATATTAAGGAGTTGATGGTTGCCAGGGAGTCACAGGTGGCTATAGTGCCCCAGGTGATAGGTAATTGAAAGTACGGGTGTTTGGTTTGGGTAAGGGTATTACTCCTTTGGTGACTTTTACCTCATTTAAATATGGGACCATTGTTGTGGTCAGTGTTCCATTTTGGTGAAATGGTAATCGCAGGAGGAGTCACTGGTTGGGGTCATGGTTCTGGATCCAAGTGCAGTGCAAGCACGTGGTTCTGCAAGGCATAGGGGTTTTGATCCGTAGGTGATTAATACCTCTTATCTCTGGGCTGGTTGCAGCTCGGGGATGTTGTTGGATTAAAGTCGCTAACGGGCTTTAAGGTTTTTGAGGTCACAGTTACTGTTATGCACATGGGGGATTGATCCGTAGGTGATTGATGCCTCATATTTCTGGGCTGGAGGTTGCAGCCGGGGATAATATTGAGTTGGAGGTAAAGAGGAATGTAAGGTTTTGAGACACGGTTGATACTTGATGCTTCTTGGGGGGGTTTTAATCCATAGGTGATTAATGCCCCCATCTCTGGGTCGGTGTGTTGCGGCCAGGGATCGTGTTTCTGACGGTTGTGTGATTGAAGGGTCACTTGTAGGATATAGTGGCTTTGGTTACAGGGATCTTGCAGGCATGGGGTCCTGCAAGGTTGGGGTATTGATCCGTAGGTGATTAATGCCTCGTATCTCTGGGTCGGTGTGTTGCGGCCAGGGATCGTGTTTCTGACGGTTGTGTGATTGAAGGGTCACTTGTAGGATATAGTGGCTTTGGTTACAGGGATCTTGCAGGCATGGGGTCCTGCAAGGTTGGGGTATTGATCCATAGGTGATTAATGCCTCGTATCTCTAGGTCGGTGTGTTGCGGCCAGGGATTGTGTTCTGGTGGTGGAGTATGGCTTCTGGACAGGACTTATGGCGGAGGTAGGTCTGGTCCAGAGGCGGTTTAATGGATAATGTTATTTGATTGGAGAGTCACTTGTAGGATATAGTGGCTCCGGTTACAAGGATCTTGCAGGCATGGGTCCTGCAAGGTGGGGGGTATTGATCCATAGGTGATTCATACCTCATCTCCGGCCTGGTGTGTGTTGTGGCCAGGGATCATGTTTTGGTGGTGGAAGGTGGTTTCTGGACCGGGCCTACCCAGGGTTACGTATTGTATTACGTACTGTATTATTATTATTATGGTATTACCTATTGTTAAATGTTGGGGACGCCCGTTGGACGGTGCCCCCTTGTGTTAGTGTGTAAACAATAGGCAATAAAGGGCTGCTGTGGCCATTTTTTACCAAGTCGCAAGCAGTGTCCGTGATATTATTGATACCGGGTAAGGGTAATTGGGAATAATATAGGAATCAACGACCGGAAATCCCTCCTGGAAATGTCATGACAGTGTAAATTTGTTGTGTCTTCTAAATAACTCAACACACCGCCATAAATGTCCAAACCACTAGCAACAAAAGTGAGTACAACCCTTAAGTAAAAAAGGACAAATTGTGCCCAATTAGCCATTTTCCCTTCCTCGTGTCATGTGACTGAATAGTGTTACAAGGTCTCAGGTGTGAATGGGGAGCAGGTATATTAAATTTGGTGTTCTTGCTCACACACTTTCTCATATTGTTTACTGGAAGTTCAACATGTCTCCTCATGGCAAAAAAAAAAATAAATCACTGAAGATGTAAAAAAAACAATTTGTTGCTCTACATAAAGATGGCCTATGCTATAAGAAGATTGCCAACACCCTGACACTGAGCTGCAGCACAGTGGCCAAGACCATACAGTGGGTTAACAAGACAGGTTTCACTCAGAATAGGCTTTTCGTTGGTCGACCTAAGAAGTTGGGACCACATGCTCAGCGCTATACCCAGAGGTCGTCTTTCCAAAACAAATGTATAAGTGCTGACAGCATTACTGCAGAGGTTAAAGGGGTAGGAGATCTGTCTGTCAGTGCTCACTAGGGGGCAGAGGGTGTGGTCCCCCCAGTCCCCGCAAGCAGATTGGTCCACCAGGATATATATTGGCATGCACACCACAGCACAGATAAAATTAATCTTTGTGGCAGAGCAGAGAAAGACAATCATCCTGCATTCATGCTCTCTGTTTTGTAACTCGCAGGACTAATTAAGCCTACAGCTTACAGAACAGATGGATGATAGTGTAGTGCCTCTGACACCATCAAGGTGCTAAAGGGTTCTGCATCCCCACAAGGATGCAGGTCCTACCCCCTTAGGGGCCCAGAACCCCAGTGCCAATAACACAAAAAAAAACCCAGGTAATCCCAGTTTTCCCCAACATTCCCCCATACAATGGTAACCAGCTAGGGTGGGACCAATGGATGGCCGCCTAGAGGTGGAGCCATTCCAGTCAACTAGTTGACCAGGTGGGAGGGGCAGACTGTGGAGAGTAGTCAGTAGAAAATGTCAGACAGGCGAGGAGTGAAGGTGGAAGCAAAGTGACGTCGTGACTCGAGTTGATGGTGACCTGGTACCCAGGAGACGTGGTTGCCGGTGGAGTACGGTGGAGTACTCCCGGAACTACGCACCGACTGGGTACAGGACCCTAGGACAGGAAAGAGCTTCAAGCCGACCTGTTAACACCTGCACAGCAAGGGGATCATCAAGGACCATGCTGACCCTAAAGAATTCAAAGCCTCAGTAGCAAAGGGAGAACCGGGGACAGGACCAGAGACTCCAACCCCAGAGGGTTCACGCTACCATCAGGCGGACAGAAGTGGACAAACCACAGAATGGGAATAATAAGGAATAACGTTTGGAACACCATTCTAAGTCTGAACTGGGTGCAAAAACCTAAAAAAACATCACTATGGGGAGATAAGGTATGCACACCAGTGACTATGTAAGGGGAATACATGAAATAGCAGAAACTGAAACACACACAAGCTAGGGACCCCAACGTAGAGAAATACTTTGGCGTAGTGTTGGGGCTCTATTGCATTGATCAATTCAGTAGCTAAATTTCTCTTGATTCATATGTTCATGGCAGTAATGCAGATTCCATTTTTCACATTTTCACTCTTACATATAGCTATTGGATTTTTCAAGTCAGTATTCACACAGCAGTTTCTGCTATTTCATGTATTCCCCTTACATAGTCACTGGTGTGCATACCTTATCTCCCCATAGTGATGTTTTTTTAGGTTTTTGCACCCAGTTCAGACTTAGAATGGTGTTCCAAACGTTATTCCTTATTGTTAGTAGTTTTTCGTTTGTGAACCCTCCCCAACCACACCTATTGCCAATCCATATCATACGCATAAATAGCCTGGGTCTCAGCTTCCCATACACGGTAAGTTTTTTAACTGCATGAGAGGACACACACAAGCTAGGGACCCCAACGTAGAGAAATACTTTGGCGTAGTGTTGGGGCTCTATTGCATTGATCAATTCAGTAGCTAAATTTCTCTTGATTCATATGTTCATGGCAGTAATGCAGATTCCATTTTTCACATTTTCACTCTTACATATAGCTATTGGATTTTTCAAGTCAGTATTCACACAGCAGTTTCTGCTATTTCATGTATTCCCCTTACATAGTCACTGGTGTGCATACCTTATCTCCCCATAGTGATGTTTTTTTAGGTTTTTGCACCCAGTTCAGACTTAGAATGGTGTTCCAAACGTTATTCCTTATTGTTAGTAGTTTTTCGTTTGTGAACCCTCCCCAACCACACCTATTGCCAATCCATATCATACGCATAAATAGCCTGGGTCTCAGCTTCCCATACACGGTAAGTTTTTTAACTGCATGAGAGGACACACACAAGCTAGGGACCCCAACGTAGAGAAATACTTTGGCGTAGTGTTGGGGCTCTATTGCATTGATCAATTCAGTAGCTAAATTTCTCTTGATTCATATGTTCATGGCAGTAATGCAGATTTCATTTTTCACATTTTCACTCTTACATATAGCTATTGGATTTTTCAAGTCAGTATTCACACAGCAGTTTCTGCTATTTCATGTATTCCCCTTACATAGTCACTGGTGTGCATACCTTATCTCCCCATAGTAAACCACAGAATGGGGACCCCTAGTGTTCTATACCACAGGGACCCACTTACCAGAGACAGGTGCAGGGGAAGAAGGTACCAGAGAACCAAACTGGCACTGGGACGAAGGGGACCTGGAGGCAAAACCAGCCGGCCTCGGGCAACCAGTTTACATCTTTAGCAGTGAGTAAACCAGTTGCACTGAATACTTGTGTGGACTACCTTCTTCCGACGCCCACTGCACCATACACCCTCTAGGGCAAAACCCTACTTGTGGAGGGACTACCATACTAGCTGCCAATACCACCAGCCCCAGTAAATCTTCTTCTTTATTTTTTTTATATAGCGCTAACCTATTCCACAGCGCTTTACATACATCAGGAACACTGTCCCCATTGGGGCTCACAATCTAAATTCCCTATCTGCATGTCTTTGGAGTGTGGGAGGAAACCGGAGAACCCGGAGGAAGCCCACGCAAACACAGGGAGAATACAAACTCCTTTCAGATGTTGTCCTTGGTGGGATATGAACCCAGGACCCCAGTGCTGCAAGACTGCAGTGCTAGCCACTGAGCTACCATGCCGCCCAGTAGAGACAGTCTGCAGCGGCGGCTCCCTACACTTAGCCGCAACATCGCAAGTGGCGTCACATGTGAACATTATCTTATTCTCCCCTATAAATATCCCCATTACAAAAAGGGCCCAGGGCACGGAACCGTGTAACGGCCACCACCATGACATTCCCAAGAGAGACCCTGCCCGGAACAGAGTACCCCATATGCCTGGGTGCGACAACAGTACCAGCCATGCACAGGACGACGGAGTCCCAGCGTGGTGACATAATCACTTTGTCTCAGGACTCTGATGTCCTGTGTGTTGCTCTTCCTGCACTGGACCCATCAGGACCCTGGATCCTGGCTTAGGTGAGTGTATGATGTTTTTATTTTTATTAAAAAGTGTGGTGGGACTTTGGGGGCATCATAAAGTATTGGCGACCTTCATATATTGCAGGGAGTTCTGTGGGGTCCTTATATATTGTAGGTAGTATTTTGGGGGCCCCTCATACAGTGTGGGTGCCATTATACAGTTAGGGGGTCCCTTATACATTGTGGGGGGCCTTTATACATTGCAAGGGGCCCTTATACATTGGGGGCTCTTATGTAGTGTGGGAGGTCCTTCTACATTGTGGGGGCCCTTATACATTGTGGGAGCTAATGTGGAGGTCATTATACAATTTAGGAAATAATGTGAGGGTCATTATACAGCATGAGAGCTAATGCAGGGGCCATTAGACACCGTGAGGGGCACTTTTACATTGTGGGGGCTCTTGTACAGTGTGGGAGCTAATGTGTGGGACATTATACAGCCGGGAGATAATGGGGGGGACATTATACATCGATGGAGCTAATGTGGGGCCATTATACATTGTGGATGCTAATGTAGGGGACATTATACAGTGTGGGAGCTAATCTGGGGGTCAGTATACAGTTTGGGGACTTTCTTGGGGCCCATAATAAGATGTGGGGACCATTATACAGTTTGAGGGCTGTTTTGGGGGCCATCATACATTGTGGAAGCTACTGTGGGGATTACTTTGGTAGTTCCATTATATAGTGTGGGAGGTAATCTGAAGGCCAATATATAGTTTGGAGGTGACTGTGAGGACAGTGAATCAGCTACTGTGGGGGCTATTTGCAGTGTGGAAGCCATTAGGTTGTGTTTTGGTTGAGCTGTGGGCCCATCATACTGTGTATAGGGAAGCTGTGAGCCCATCATACTATGTATATGGGAGGTGGGGACCCATTATACTATGTATAGGGGAGCTGTGGTCACATCATACTGTGTATAGGGGAGTTTTGGGCTCATCATAAGGTGTATAGGGGAGATGTGAGCCCACTATACTGTGTGTAGGGGTGCTGTGCATCCACCATACTGTGTGTAGGAGAGCTGTGGGCGCATCATACATCATACCACACATTGAGTTTTTGGTGAGTTTTTTACCTCAGTATTTCTAAGCCAAAACCAGGAATGGGTAAAAAATACAGAAGTGGTGATTTGAAGTTAATTATACTTTTTCTTCTGATCATTCTATTCCTGATTTTGATATACAAATACTGAGATAAAAAACTCACCAAATACTCAACATCTGCATGTGGCTTTGGTGTCTGAACTCATAACTATTCTTTTGGGTGAATGCACAAAAGTCTCATACACGTTCCAAAATCTTGTTGAAAGCTTTCCCAGAAGTGTGAAAGCTTCAGATGGTGACCAACTCCATATTAATACTTATGGATTGTCATAAGAGCTCCTGTAGGTGTAATGTGTAGGTGCCCCAATATTTTGTCCATATAGTGTATAAAACATATGTTTAAGCCAAGAAAAATCTATATGCTACCTAGCATCTTACTGTTATAAACGGAAGGCCTTGAAGCAGATCAATAATTAAATAAGAAAGCTACTTATTGATTAGCCGTGTGACAGACCAGGGTACAAGAAGTGCTTCACGTTCCAACTCCTATTGCATTTTTGACCAAATATTTTCTTTTCTAAGATTAGAGCTCACATTATCTACCTGGTACCTACAAAGTGAATGCTATTTTTCTTCATCCTAATGAGGTAACAACATCTGAGCTATGAAAAATGTACAAGCTGGACATAGGAGATAGTTTCTTCCTAGAAAACCAGATCTCTTAAAACATTTATGATCAAGCTGTCCATTTTCTTCTGTTTTAACCCAAAGTGCCTTACTCTCGTTATGCCAGGCATGACCCAGTAAACCCATGTGTACCTAGAGACCACATACTGCTAAATAATACTTCTGTTACTGCCATTAAAATCATTATTTAAAGGGCTTCCCACTTAAGAATATTCCTTTAAGAGGGTGCCTTTATCTATTATTCAGAATGAAGAGTGAATACAAAAGTGCATCTCTTAACCCCTTCACTCCATGGCCATTTTTCGCTTTTGCACTTTCATTTTTTCCTCCCTCCCCTTCTTCTAAGAGCTGTAATTTTTTATTATTTGTACTTTTGAAATACACCATTCATTTTACCATATATTGTACTGGAAAAAGGGGAAAAAATTCCAAGTGCGGCAAAATTGCAAAAACAAGTGCAATTCCACAATAGATTTTTAGATTTTTTTTATTTACCATGTTCACTATATCATAAAACTGACCTAGGAGTATGATTCTCCAGGTCAGTATTAACGTTTAGATGCCAAACATGTCTAGTTTTTTTTTTTAATTGGTAAAAAAACTCAGAAATGTTGTCAAAAAAAATGTCGCTTTAGTCTAATTTTTTGGGATCTGGGGCCGTGTGATGGCTTTTTTTGTGTTCTGAGCGGACGTTTTTACTCATACCATTTTGAGGAAGATATTATGTTTTGATCGCTTCTTATTTATTTTATTTCAATGTTGCGGTGGCCAAAAAAATGTAATTCTGAAGGTTTTTAAAAAAAAATTTCGTTACACTGTTTACCAGTTGGATTAGTTTATTTTATTTTTGATAGCTTGGACATTTCTGAACACAGCCATACTAAAGGTGTAATTTTTTCTTAATTGTTTTATTTACAGGGGGGCAAAAGGTTTTATATTTTTTTTCACTTTATTGTCTGATTATTTCTGCTATACATAGCTGATTAAACAGTGATTTTTATCATTAGATGACTACTTTGTGTGCTTCTAGATACTCCAGCATATTCATGAGCTCTGCACAGCTCCATCTACACCACTGAATAGCACTTTTCTGATTATGCTCTATATGGGCAAAAAGCTGCCAATCAGTGGTGTGTGGGATCAAAGAGCCCCACATACACATAACTGCAAAATCTGAGGCAGAGAAAACAGATTGTTTTTTTATCTAAATGACAACAAGAAGCCCTGCTTTAATCAGGGTCTCTTTCTCTACATTATGCTGCACTCAGTAACAAAAACCTGTTGACAGATTTCCTTTAAGAAAGCCCTGCAAGTTCTCAAGAGGGTTTACGTCAGGTGACTAAGAGGCCATGTCATTATTTTTTCATCTTTAAAGCCTTAATTGGCAGCCAAGTAGTGGAGACTTTGATACATGCAATGGAGTAGTCTCCTGCATTAAAATTATGGTTTTCTTGAAATATGCGGACTTTCCCTATACCACTGCTTACAGAAAGTATCTTCTAATAACAAGCAGTGAGTTGGTATTAGCTGGGAAGGGACTAATATCCTGACCATGGAACTTCCCAGCCTGATATCAGCCCCCAACTGTCTGCTTTACCTTGGATGTTTATAACACATGGTGGGACCCCACGTCATTTTGTTAAATTAATGATTTATTTCTTTCGTTCCCAGCATTGACCTGGGAGTCCAGGTATCTTCCCTATGGTATTCCCATTCCATTGAGCACTGTTTTCATCAATTTCAGTCATTTTTCAATCCTCCCCCACACGCAGCCCTCTTTTTAGGATCTTCTGGAAAAATACTTGAGTTCCCCATTGACTTCCATTATATTTGTTACTCGACCCGAGCCCATCCAAGAGTCTGACCTGCTCGATTCGAGTAATGAGCACTCGAGCACTTTAGTGCTCACTCATCACTAATGGACGTTTTATTTTCTTCTACGAGTATGTTCTATGATTTCACATTCATGTAATGCTGTTTTGTGGCTTTAAAAATAAAGATTTTCTGATGAAGTGAATAAATGTCCAGATGTTTAATCCCACACTTTTCTGCCTATTATGCATATGGATTAATATAGAAAATCTTGTTCTCAGAATAGTAAGTCATATAGTTCTTGAAATAAGCTGCGATAGAAAAATATGAACCGCACTGCAAAACATCGGCCAGTAGATGTTGATGTTAGGCAGAGGAATATAGAAAATAGCAATGAAAGCATATAATAACGCAAACAACTGACATATTGAGGGATGATACAGGAGATCATAAGAGTTGTGAGAATCTGTGTGCTACCATATGGTGGTCCATGATGTAGTATTGCCTGTCAGAGAAATGGGTTGCTTTATTAGAGGATTCCTACACCATACTTCATCTGATGCTTCATTGATCAGTAACGAAGCCATATGTAAGAGCCTGCAATATTTTGATGCTGGTGCTGTTAGCATCAGAGCATTTATCATTTACTAGTAACCTTTGATATTTTTTAAAAAAATATTTTTATAGACACATCTTCCTCAATAAACAATCTTAGTAAGGATAAATTTATCTTACAAGCAACAAAAACTGAAAAGCCATTAGGTAAGATACAGTAGGAAGGACCCCAATCAAAAAAACATGTAAGGTGTCCTCTTGAGCATGGTGCTGTCAAAGTAGGTTTGTGTAATTGACTCTTTATGGCCTAAGCCACACGACGAGAAAAACAGTGCGAGTGGAGTGCGATAAAACATCGCATTCCCCTCGAACCAATATTAGCCTGTGTGTCAGCACACATGAGAGATTATTTTCTCAGCCCTAATCGGACTGAGAAAACAATCGCAGCATGCTGCGATTGTAATGCGAGACTCTTTCTCTCGCACGCATTCAAGTGTATGGGGCGAGAGAAAAATCGCACTGCACTCACGGTACTCCGGTGTACCGCTAGTGCAGTACGAGAATGGCAATAGCCGGCTATGCAGGAGAGAGGGAGAGAAATCCCTCCCCTCCTGAGTGCCGGCCCGCCCCCCGCAGCTGAGGTCTGCTCGCACGAACGGACCTCAGTTGCAAGGACACACGCATGACACTCGGCTCTGCTGTACTGCCAGCACGAGCTGAGTGTCATGCAAGGGGATCGCAGTAGTCCCCGTGTGGCCCCAGCCTAATTTCACCTGTCCTGTAGAGGAAGTTGAAACTCTGTTACAGCCTGTTTCATCTTTTACCTGCCCTTGGGGTTGCACCAATCAATAGTAATGATGCCATTCTGCACCTCCATGACTGATTTAAATATTTTGTAGACTGGCCAAAATCTTAAAATATCAGGCTGGTCATTCACATATGGTTTATTACCATGCTATTTTTCCTGATCATTGTATAAACAGTGCTGCATTTACAGCTTAGAAAGTGCTAACAGCGATTGTACAAGTGCATCTCAATAAATTAAAACATCATCAAAAAGTCAATAATTTTTTTCAGTAATTCAATACATATATTATATAGAGTCATTCCACACAGAGTGATTTATTTCAAGTATTTATATCTGTTACTGTTGATGATTCTGGCTTACAGACAATGAAAACCCAAAAGTAATTATCTCAGAAAATTTGAATATTTTTAAGACCAACTGGAAAAATTATTATTTTAAACTCAGAAATGTTGGCGCCGACTGAAAAGTAAATTCAGTAAATACAAAACTAAAAGTAAATAAAAGTAAATACAGTAAATGCACTCAATACTTGGTCAGGGTTCCTTTTGCATGAATTGCAGCATCAATGCGGCATGGCATGGAGGTGATCATTCGGTGGCACTGCTGAGGTGTTATGGAAGCCCAGGTTGCTTTGATCTGTATTTTTGGATCTGGTGTCTCTCATCTTCCTCTTGACAATACCCCATAGATTCTCTATGGGGTTTAGGTCAGGCAAGTTTGCTGGCCAATCAAGCACAGTGATACTGTGATTATTAAACCAGGTATTGATACTTTTGGCAGTGTGGACAGGTGCCAAGTCCTGCTGGAAAATTAAATTTCCATCTCCAAAAAACTTGTCAGCAGAGGGAAGCATGAAGTGTTCTAAAATTTCCTGGTAGACGGCTGCACTGATTTTGGTCTTGATAAAACAGAGTGGGCATACACCAGAGATGACATGGCTCCCCAAACCATTACTGATTGTGGAAACTTCACACTAGATGTCAAGCAGCTTGGATTGTGGTCTCTCCACTTCCTCCGGACTCTGGGACATTCATTTCCAAATGAAATGCAAAATTTACTTTCATCTGAAAACAACACCTTGGACCACTGAGCAACAGTCCAGTTCTTTTTCTACTCGGCCCAGGTAAAAAGCTTCTAGCATTGTCTATTGGTCATGAGTGGCTTCACACAGGGAATGCGACAGTTGTAGCCTATATCCTGGATACATCTGTGTGTGGTGGCTCTTTAAGCACTGACTCCAGCAGCAGTTCACTCCTTGTGAATCTCCCCCATATTTTTGAATGGTCTTTTCTTAACAATCCTATCAAGGCTGAGGTTATCCCGGTTGCTTGTGCACCTTTTTCTACCACACTTTCTCCTTCCACTGAACTTTCCATTAATATGCTTGGATACAGCACTCTGTGAACAGCCAGCTTCTTTAGCAATGACCTGTTGTGGCTTACCGTCCTTGTGGACTGTGTCAATGACTGCCTTTAGGACATGTATCAAGTCAGCAGTGTCCCCATGATTTTGTAGCCTACTCAACAAGACTATGGGACCATTTTAAATGCTTAGAAAGCCTTTGAAGGTGTTTTGTACTAATTTATTCTAATTTTATGAGATAATGACTTTAAGGCGTTCATTGGCTGTAAGCCATAATCGTCAACATTAACAGAAATAAACACTTGAAATAGATCACTGTTTACAATGACTCTATATAATGTGTTTCCCTTTTTGTATTGAATGAGTGAAATAAATTAACTTTTTGATGATATTCTAATTTATTGAGTGCGGATAGTGGGCTAGAAATTTCTGTACAACCAGGTTAAGGCTGTGAGCCGTGCAAAGCACATTTGTGATGTGGCACAGGAATATGGCCACCACCAGGTTTGCCCCATTATCTCACATGGCCTTCCCTGACTGCAGGTTCAGTGGAGAGAGCCATTTTTAAAACTCGGCTTGGATAGTGCTCCACAACTATTCTGCTGTGTGACTTGCTTCTCCAATGCATATTAATTTAAGCACTGCCTGATTGCGTTGAGCCCTGAGATGTACGAAGGTGGGGAGGATATTGTCTGCACTATTGGAATGCATGTTACGTTAAGGGAGAGGTTGAGAGCACAGGTGGAGGTGGAGGAAAGAGAAGCACTGGAGGAAGCGGTAAACCCAGAGGTTTGTCCTGCAAGCTTTGGGGATATGAAGACTTGGGAAGCAGCCCCTTCCTCGCCTGCCCAGACAGCCACCAGAGTAATCACGTGTCTAGTCAGCAACCTGTAACTCCCCTGCCCATGCTTGCTCATCCAGGTGTCAGTGGTGAAATGCACCCTGGGAGACACAGTTTTTCAAGGAAAAGGTAATATTGTCTGCAACATGATGATGTAGCACAGGCATAGCTTTATTAGATAAGTAATGGTGAATGAGCAACTGGTACTGAGGGACTGCAATGACCATCATGTTTCAGAAACCATCTGTATCCACCAGGCATTTCTGTAGCCAACAGTTTAGATATGGTGACATTCAAGCTCTTTGCTTTGAAGTGTGGGAGGAAATGGTCTTTTACATGACCAATACTGCAAGATCAAGGTCTGGCTGCTGTGCTGAGAAAGGGTGGAGTAAGGTATATACGCCCAAGTAGTGTGCTCAGTGTCTTACCTGGGTCAAAACACCAGGTACGATCACTTCCATAACAGTTGACGGGTAGTCATTCACCCCAACTTTGGGTAAACATGTGCAGGTTCTGTGGTTAGAGACCGGTGTAAGAATAGTTTTGACGGTGCTGCAGGAGGAAGAAGAAGCAACAGATACAGTTCATTTGTCGGCCTCTGGTTGGGTAGGTCCCATGGTCTGCAGTTTTCCACAGTAAGTTTCTTACACTATTGAATCTTGGTTGCGCATGTGCTGGCTCATGCATTTAGTAGTCAAATTATTTATTCCCTCCATTGAGTCATAGTTTTCAACGTTGGCAGATAACGAAAGTTGGGTCATCCTTTGCGGTCTCACAAGAGGCCCAGCTAGGCAACCCTTCCTTCGAACTGCAGACCCATGACCGCTGCTGGCCACAGCCAGGCTTGTGGCTGAGGATGCAGTGCTTCTCATGGTGGCATCACTATGTATTTGTGCGGGAATTGCCAATGTAACATCCTCATCTTCCTTCTCCTCCTCCTCATCTGCTGAACAACTTAGTTGTATGCCTCTAGGTTCACACCAAATGGGATATAGAACTTCATTGTCATGCTCTGCTCTATGTTGTCCCACTCCTCTTCTTCCTGAGCTGACATCCCAAAGCCCGCTTTTCACGCTGCAATTTCGCATACGATCTTGTATGCGATTTGCAACACCCCCATCTTATGTATGGCACGTTCAATTTGTTGAACGTGCCGCACATACGAGTAACCCCCATCACACGTACTTACCCGTCCATACGACCTCGCTGTGAGCGGCGAACGTCCACGTCCTGGAGTGGGAGGGACGTTCGGCGTCACAGCGACGTCACACGGCAGCCGGCCAATAGAAGCGGAGGGCCGGAGCTGAGCGGGACGTAAACATCCCGCCCACCTCCTTCCTCCCGCATTGTGGGCCGGGAGCCGCAGGACGCTGGTAAGATCTGTTCATCGTTCCTGGGGTGTCACACACTGCAATGTGTGCTACCCCGGGTACGATGAACAATCTGATGTGCAATTCTAGAGAAAGGTACGATGTGTATGCGATGAAGGTTTTAACGTTCAATCGCAATCGCACGTACCTGTCACACACTGCAATGTACTTACGATGCCGGATGTGCGTCACTTACGATGTGACCCCGCCGACACATTGTAAGATACATTGCAGCGTGTAAAGCAGGCTTTTGACAGCGTGCGTGCGCCTCAGGTACCTGAGTCTCATCATCATCACCTCCACCCCCTGGGGATAATGTCAGGTGACGAGGGTCAGGATCCTTCTGGGACCCTACTTCGTTCAGGCCAGGATCCAGCTGACAAAGATTTTGAGTATCAGTGCAGATGCTTCCCTCCTCTTGAGTCTACGAATCTTTGGAGCGGACCTGTGATGCCCATGGGATAGAATGTGTGAATAGCTCTGCAGATTTGCCCATGTGGGGTTCACACAGTCAGTTTGCCTGTTGAAGATTTGTGACGCAGGCAGAAAAAAGTGTAATTGAGGTGGCACCTCTGAGAAATTAACTGTGTGTGATGTTGAGGTGCAGGAAGAGAAGAAGAGGCCACTTGATGCAGCACTTGCCATCCAGTCTAGCGCCTGCTGTTTATTAGCCTCATTTCGAAGTTGAAGCAATGTGCAGTTGCCAAAGAAATCTAGTGGAGTAGGCTGTTCAGTAACGTACATTGTTCTCATTTCTTTTGCAATAGGACGGGCCGGTGTTTGCTCACTAGAGCTTTGACTAACAGAACATTCCACACATACACCTCAAACACCCCATCTATTCATTCTTCCACCACAACCTTGTCGTAATTTACCACTCATGATGTATCCTTCCCCTTTCAAACAACCCCACACTTGTGGCACAAAAGATATTTTTTTTATTTCCTGCCTGAGTTGGCAATTTACAGTGAAAAGTACCAATAACTCAAAATTTGGTTCACTGCATAATTTTGAGCAGACACTGAAAAGTGCCAAGACCTTTTACCTAGTTCACTAGCAAATTTACAGCTGTCAGTACTAACTAACAATACCTAGAAATGTGATTGACTACGTAATTTGACCAGGCAATGAAAACTGCCAAGACCTTTTTACCTACTTCACTAGCAAATTGACAGCAGGCAGTACTAACTAAGAATAACTACAAATGTGATTTGACTGTGTAATTTTGAGCAGGAGATGAAAACTGCCTAGACCTTTTTACCTAGTTCACCAGCAAATTTACAGAAGGCAGTACTAACAATACTTTAGACATGTGATTGATTGGTTAATTGGGACTAGACTGTAATAAGTAGCAATATCTATTTAGATTCTTCACTGGCAACTCTTTAGCAGGCACTGACAAGTTCCTATCCCTATTTCTATTATTAAATACCGATTTTTGGCACACAGCTTTCTCTACACTGGACGTCCCTATTCTACACTATCGTCCTCCTATCTATCTCAACTACCTTTCATGAAACCGCTAACTAAGCCAACTCTCAGCCAGCAGCGGCAGCAGCACCTTCCCTAATGTTTAACATTTACAAAATGGCGCTGACGTCACATGTCCACAATTTATATGCAGACGGACAAGTGACTTAGACAACTATTGACACAAGCCCTTGTGTTTGAACCTTGTGGATCTTTGCTGCACCGTGATTGGCTGCTGGAACATTTGCAAATAAAGTTAAGAAAAAAAAGGCACCGCATGCGTCTGGCTTCTCCCGAGTTCCCACCCCCTGTATTTGTGACGCCCTGGCCGGGCCACGTAGTCACAAATAGGGCCCCACATTACACCTTTTCCTCACAGGTGACATCAGCCAACCTTAAAACCCTAGTCACCCCCCTAAGGGCTTGATAGACACACCAGGGGGTGGAACCAGGCGGTTGTAAGACGCCCACCTAGGAGTTTTAGACAGCCCGGGGCGGGGAAAAGTCAGTTGGAGTTGGTGTTTAGAGTTCAAGTTGAAGAGGAGTGTGGGCTGGAGCTGTGTCCAGCTCCAGCAGAGGCGAATACCCAAATTGAAAGGTACCAGGGTAGGAGCCCTGGTGCCTTTGGCTAGGAGGCAGACGACGGTCTCCGTCTGCAGGAGGCCAGAAGATGGCTCGGTGGAACCGAGGTGGACCGGGACAGGGTAGTGGCCCGCCGGTACCGACCTGGGGAACCGACTCGGAAACCGGAGCACAAAGGGGGGTACTCAGACCCTGAAATTAGGACCAGAAGCGACTGGAACTAGTTAATTAACTGATTGCGGCCAGGACTAGAGGTCCTGTCCCACCCAAAGTCCCGACTGAAGGCAACAGCCACCGAGGGGGATAAAAGGCCACTGCCACGGCTCAAAGATCCCACGGGCCAGCGTCTGCAAGCAAAGGGCTCCTTAGGCGACAACAAGCTGGGAGCGGACTCCTGAAGTTGCAAGCACAGGCAGTCCACCATTCTAAACAGGTGCAGGAGAAAGACAGAGACCACCAGCCGGGAGGGGGGCCTGAACGCAGCCGGCTGTGGGCACCGCCCACCATCACCTTGGTTTATCACAGACTCGTGTGTTTTCTAATAGTGAGTACATCAGCACCCTGCGGTCGCCCATCTCCCTGCATTGCCAAACCCCCAATGGGGCCCGGGGCCACCATCCCTGCCCATGGAGGGGTTAACAACTTGCTGCACAACATCTCCCACGGGTGCCCCGTAACTGCAGCAGTGGTGTCCAATATCACCACACACCGTGGGTGGTGTCACAAACTCCGTACGGCTCAGCCCGTACATATACGTCCTACATCCACCATCCCATCACTACCCCTTTTCATTTTAAGTGACCGTGAGGCCCCCAGGTCCGGAGACCCTCGAGCCACCCACAGAAGGGCCGGATTCGAGTAGCTCGGCTGCCGAGAGCGGGGCGGTACATATTCATTAAACATGTCCCCCCATTCATCATACAGCACCAGAATCCTATCCAAAAGCATAAAATGTTATTACATATTTTTTTTTTTTTTTAAAAAAACACGACCAGTGATCAAACAAAATTGAACATTACCGACTTTTGGGGAAAGAGCTCGGTGTTACCGAGCCCTAACGAACAAGCTAAGGCTTGTACCGAATTTGAAATTGGTGAACCTTTATCGAACAAGTTCGCTCATCTCTGCTCAAATTGAGCAAGGTTTGGATTGGCCCCAACTTCTCAATCCTTCCGGATGACAGCAGCGAAACAAACAGCTAATTTTAATGTTCTTATTTTTTCTGGTATATTCCCATGCTCCCTTGCCACCCAAAAGGTGGATATACGGTTCATGGTTTCTTCTTTTTATTGTCTTCCTCCTGCTCCACCATTTCATCATGTGGCACTTACTCATAATTTTTAGAGGGCCAGCAGGCGGCCCTCACTTATAATTTGTCAAGGCCTATCAGGCAACTTTCACTCAATTTTTAGAGGGCCATCGGGCAGCCATCACTCAATTTTTAGAAGTCTATCAGGCTGCCATGAATTTTTTTTTGAGGGCCATCAGAGGCAATGGAGCGGCCAGAGTGAGAGGGTGGGCAACAGTTCCCCAGAGCACCCACACACGTCAAGTTCCAAGGCCAAAGGTTTGTGTTTCCCAGTCTGGTGCTTTTTTAAAGAAAATGGGGATGATAAAATAACTGTAAAAACTTTATAACTCCAGTGGACAAATTTGAGGATGCAGATATATATTAAAAAATTTTTTGCATTTGCAAATCTTTATTTTGAAAAACTTCCATAAAATTGGAGCCACACTTCTGGGCGGTGAAGGAAAGAGATTAGGAGTGGTAGCCTGCTTGGACTACGCGTTTCGGCGTACAAGCGCCTTCTACATGGTCTATCAAACTAAAGGCTAGACTGCCAAAATATAGAAAAAGGGGAGGAAAGGAAAAAGTGAAGGAAAGGGATTAAAATCAAACATGAAACCTCCCATGTTTTAACCCTATGATGGCAAAATAAAATAACTGTCATTTGTAACCTGTGCCATACCAAGATCAGCAGGGGTCTGACCACTATCAGCTTGATCAGACGTATCCGAAAATCCTGAGAGGCTGACTGTTTCCAAAATTAACAAGGCTTGGATTGTCCCCGACATCTCAATCATACTGGATGACACCAGTGGAACATTTGTTAGTGAGGGCCACCTGAAGCTCTGCTTCATCTGAACCTCACAGCGCGCGATCATGGAACATGACTGCCCGCTTTGAGCTCCAGAGAATGAATGAGTCACGCAATCAGCGGTGATGTCATTCAGGTTAGTTGTAGTCACAGCTGGTGTCATCTACCTGTGACCGCATTCCCCCCTCTTCGGACCAGCACTGTCAATGTTAAAGAGGTGATGGGTAGAGTTGAGCGCGGTTCGTGGTTCTCCAGTTCGTGGTTCGAGTGATTTTGGGGGCTGTTCTAGATCGAACTAGAACTCGAGCTTTTTGCTAAAGCTCTATAGTTCTAGATACGTTCGAGAACGGTTCTAGCAGCAAAAAGCCAAGCTAATTAATAGCTGGCTTTCCGCTGTAATAGTGTAAGTCACTCTGTGACTCACACTATTATGAAATTTCAGCGTATAGTGTGCGGGAACAGCGCATTCAGATCACTGCTGCTGGGATAATGGTGATCGCCATTTTTTTTTTTCTCCTGGTCTTCCTTCCCTAAGCGCGCGCGTTTAGTGGGACGGGCCAGCATGTCAGCCAATCCCAGACACACACACAGCTAAATGGACTTTTAGCCAGAGAAGTAACGGCATGCGTGATAGGATGTCCATGTCACATGTCCCTGCCTTATAAAAACGGGTATCTGCCTGTCAGGACGCCATTATCTGCCTTCTGCGTCTGGGTGTCAGTCACCGCAGGTGCAGCTCCTGTCTCCGATACTGCTGTGTACGCTCTACACACAGCACTATACAGAATAGGGATAGAAGTTTCTTTTAGCCCTTGTAAGGGATAATAACAACAGGCTCAGAGCCATAGGTTACAGTCAGGTCCGTGAAAACAGATTTTAACAGCTACAGATAAGAGCGTCTGTGTAGCTAAGGTCAGGGACTTCCTTGCTGCATTTCACCATTAGGAGGGATATAAAGTGAGGCTTCCTTTCCTCTACACAGACCCACAACCCTGCCACTGTACCCTCCAGCCCTTTGCACACTCAAGGTCATTGTTACTAAGCCATTATACTAGCAGACACTGAGGAAACTTAGTGGCATCCTAAAAGTGGCTGTTGGACTTCCATTATTGTCCCACTGGTGCAAAGCTATTTGCAGCACCTCTGCATTGCACACTCAAGCTCATTGTTACTAAGCCATTATACTAGCAAACACTGAGGAAACTTAGTGGCATCCTAAAAGTGGCTGTTGGACTTAATTATTGTCCCACTTGTGCAAAGCTATTTGCGGCACCTCTGCATTGCACACTGAAACTCATTGTTACTAAGCCATTCTAATAGCAAACTATGCTGCCAGTTTAATTGCCGTAGTTGCATTGTCAGGGATAGTTATTGTTGTTATTCTGCTGTTAATAAAGATAGACCACCGCTGCAATCTACACCACCTCTCAATTTTTAATACCACATTTTAAGTGCACAATCTTGTCGCAAGCAAAATGAGTGGTAAAATAACAGATGCTGGTGGAAAGGGGAAAAGGCGTGTTGGAAAAGGAAAAAAAGGGTTTGTCCGTGGGGAAGGTGGCAAAGCTCCATTAACATCTGCTGAAGATAAACCATCTTCCAGCAAAAGTAAGATGTCTACTACTTACCGTGGACAATCCGATGTGCTCCCTTTTTTACGGACAAGAACAACTGGAACAAAGGTAGATGATGGCCAAAAAAAGAAAATGCTTGAATAGATCTCAAGTGGTCCAACAAGTGCCCTCTCCGCCACCTCAAGTACCACATCCAAAAAACACCAGTCCTATGAGTTGTCATCCCAGTCACACTTGCTTTCTCCCAGCTCTGAAGTCTCCTTCCGCCCTGCACAGTATGGTGGAACTGAGATGGCTGAGTCTGCAGAGCTGTTCAGTCACACTATAGCCTGGGAATCGGAGGTCTGCTCCCAAGCTACAGTGAGTACAGACCAGGAAATGGTCTGCAGTGATACCCAGAACCTTTGTGACTCTGATTCAGGCCGTGAGGACCAAGTTTCTGAGCATAATGTTGACCCTTATTCACAAACTGTAACACCTGTTGTTATAGACAATGAGGAACATACTGATGACGATGAGACGCAGATACCAGATTGGGATGACAACTTAAATATTCGTTCATGTCAGTAAGAGGCTCGGTCTGAGGGTGAGGGGAGTGCAAACACAACGCTTGATGAGGAAGTTATAGATCCCACCTACTGTCAACCCATAGTCAGGCACTCGAGGAGGTCAACAGAGGCGGTGGAGCAGGATGCTACTGACGACGAAGTTACCTTGCGCCTTCCTGGACAAAGGAGTAGTTCTGGTAGCACGTCTACAACTGCATCCTCAGCCACCACTCTGCCTCTGAGCACTAGTCGGGGGGGCTCAGCAGGTCGCATGCCCTCTAAGCCTTGCCTAGCCTGGACCTTTTTTGACATAGAAAAAGATCGCCCAAATCATATGATATGTAAAATTTGTCGTGATTCTATTAGTAGAGGGCAAAACCTCAGGAGTTTGACAACTTCTTCCATGAATCGTCACATGAATAAATATCATATGTCCCAGTGGGAAGCTCACCGTGCTGCAATGCAGTCTAGCGGAGCAAACCATCCACCGCCTGCCCCTTCCAGTGCATCCGCGCGCTCTTCATCTTCTAGGACTGTGGGGACAGCTGTCACACCTGGTTTTCCACGCATAACTTCCACCACTGTAACCGCAACAGGCAGTTTGCTTGGTAGGTCGTCATTTGGTTTGGAAGAGGAAACAAGTGCGTGTGTACAGCTCTCTGACATCGATAGCACCAACGTTGGATGAAGGCAACATCATGTCTATGCCTGCACTTTCCTCACAAAGCTGCATTTTTTCAGGGACACCCTACTCACCACCGTCTACACACAACAGTCAGATCTCTGTCCCTCAGATGTGGACAAATAAAAGACCATTTCCTGCGACCCATGACAAAGCTAAGAGGTTGACTTTATCCCTCTGTAAGCTCTTAGCTACGGAAATGCTGCCTTTCCGCCTGGTGGACACACAGGATTTTAGAAACCTTATGTCTGTCGCTGTGCCCCAGTAGCAGATGCCCAGTCGCCACTACTTCTCTAAGAAAGGTGTGCCTGTGCTACACCAGCATGTCGCACACAACATCACCGCTTCCTTGAGAAACTCTGTGTGTGAACGGGTGCATTTCACCACCGATACTTGGACCAGTAAGCATGGACAGGGACGTTACATGTCACTGACTGGGCACTGGGTAACTATGGTGATAGATGGTGAAGGGTCTGCTGCACAAGTCTTGCCGTCCCCACGATTTGTGTGTCAATCCTCTGTCTGTCCAAGTTCCGCCACTGCTTCTGCCTTCTCCACCTCATCTGGGTCCTCCACCTCCGCCCCAAGCCTGCCTGGTCAGGCCACCAGCGTTCTAACTGCGCAGAAGGAATCACGCACCCCTCATTACTATGCTGGCAGCAGAGCGCAATGGCATCAGGCGGACTTTAGCTTGAAATGTCTTGGGAATAGGAGTCACACAGCTGAGGAGTTGTGGGCAGCTCTGGAGACTGAGTTTGGTAAATGGTTGTCTCCACTCAACCTGCAGCCTGGTATGGCCGTGTGCGACAATGCTGCAAACCTGGGTGCGGCCCTTCGCCTGGGCAAGGTGACACACGTGCCTTTTGTATGGCTCACGTGTTGAACCTTGTTGTCCAGCAATTTTTAACACACTATCCCGGCCTAGATGGCCTTCTGACCAGGGCACGAAAACTGTTTGCTCACTTCTGCCGTTCAACCACCGCTGCTGAGCGACTTGCATCGCTCCAGAAGTCTTTCGGCCTGCCGGTTCATCGCCTGAAATGCGATGTGTCGACACTCTGGAATTAAATTACGGCCTTATCATTTGGCCCCACGTTGGGCGCCAAATGATAAGGCCGTAATTTAGGTTGATGCAATCTAATCATGCATCCCTCTTAAACTGTCTGCAGTCCAAATTATGAGTCACTCGTGGTAGCATGCATTACCCTCTCTTTCACTCACACCAGAGAGACGTACTCAGATATGAATAGAAAGTAAGACTGATTTATTTCCGGAAGTGTTACAAATATATATAACCTTATTGGCTAGGTGCCAAGAATACGTAACACGTCTCCTATTGGATAAACTAGATAGCCAAAAAGTCTTTCCTTACTTTTCCCGAGTCTATTGATCTGTCCTACTGCCGATGGTTACCTCACTCACATACGAGATACCCCATCCCTTGTGCATGAATCTCCCCACCCAACAGACTATGCATAGGAAGCCAGATCCTGATCGTATTCTCTAGACTGTCCTCATGGCTATGTTCCGCTGGCCCACGTTATTCAGGAAGGGGGAACGTGGCAGTAGTCCTTTAATTGGCTAATATTTATCAGGGTTGGGTTCACTCAGAGTCTCATGCTCCTCAGTCCTCAGGCGGTAATGGTGGGACATCAAAGGTGGGATGCACAGTCGTCTTTTGGTCCACATGCTTAGATATCATCGTCCTGGCACAAAGTATCGGATAGAAGAGGGAAGACAGCCATCTCCTGGTCTCAGGCAGGTCCGACATCTTTGTAGTGGAAAACATGGATCTTCGTCTGAAGAAAAAGAGTGAGAGAAGAGAGAGAGAAAAAGAGAGAGAAAGATTGAGAAGAGAGGAAGAGAGAGAAAAAGATTGAGAAAAGAGAGAGGAAAAGAGAGAGGAAAAGAAGAGAGAGAAAAAGAAAAGAGAGAGAAATCTAGATCTGGTTGGATCTGGAGGAGAAAACTCAAAAACGTGTATTAGGCACATGTTTAAACAAACAACAAGCTTAGTTGAAGTATCTGGGGGTACTTCTAAACAGGATTTCATAGGGTCTCAACCTAGTGATCCCTGCTGGGGTGTGTCTGACACTGAACAAAGCAAGCGAAGACTCTCATGCCCTTGCCTTCTACACTGCCCCATCCTCCCAACCTTCCCTCTATTCTGTGGCTGGTATGGGGTGTGTAGAGTCAGTTCTGTGTCTAAGGCCTGCCATATCTCTTTGGCTGGCAGTGAAAGCAGGTCACTAGCCACTTTCTATGGTCTCCGGGAGCCCGCAGCTGCACCCTATCTCAGTCCTCTTCTTCTTCTGGGACTTGCTCTTGTAGGGTCAGGACAACGTTTTCTCAAGACTTTCCATCCTTCCTTTCTTCTTCACCTCTGGGTCATTCGAAAAGCACAGATTGACTGACTGTTTCTCTCGTAAGTGGTCTTGGGGCTTCTTTGGATGTTCTGTCAGTGAGGGCACTTCTTACTGCTTCCCTTGACTCCTCCAATGTAGGCCTCAACCCTGCTCACCGCGACTCTGTCTGGCAATAGCAAAGCTTCCATCCGTTCTTCTATGGCCTCATGGCGGCGTACAGTTCCATTGTCAGTGATCAAGTCTCTTATCCTCCACAGAGTAGATGCTGGCTGCCATCTTGCAGGCTTCAGCGAGAGCACATACATCTGCTTCTTCACAGACAGGCATGCGGGTAGCGACTGCTCTATCAGCACAGCGTCTTCTGCCACCAGCACCATACCCATGTGGAACCGTCTTCGTGATGCACATCTTGATCCATCCGCAAAGGTGTTAAGTCAGGGTCCAAAGGTGTATCTGTCACGGTATCGAATCCAGAGTTTCAGCTATGCCAGAGTCGACTACCTCTTCCACCAAGGTGTCAGAGGTGGGACACTCCCCCCCATTTCAACATACGTGTGTCATCCCTTGTGGATGAATCTCCCCACCCAACAGACTATGCATAGGAAGCCAGATCCTGATCGTATTCTCTAGACTGGCCTCATGGCTATGTTCCGCTGGCCCACGTTATTCAGGAAGGGGGAACGTGGCAGTAGTCCTTTAATTGGCTAATATTTATCAGGGTTGGGTTCACTCAGAGTCTCATGCTCCTCAGTCCTCAGGCGGTAATGGTGGGACATCAAAGGTGGGATGCACAGTCGTCTTTTGGTCCACATGTTACAGCGACTGTGGCAGCACCGTCGAGCCCTGGTGCAATACGTCATGACGTATAGCCTGGGCCAACGAGATGCAGAGGTGGGGCAGATCACCTTGATGGAGTGGTCTCAGATCAAGGACCTATGCACCCTTCTGCACAGTTTCAACATGGCGACGAATATGTTTAGCGCTGACAATGCCATTGTCAGCATGACAATTCCAGTCATTTACATGCTGGAGCACACGCTAAACACTATTCGGAGTCAGGGGGTGGGACAACAGGAAGGGGAGGAACTACAGGATGCGCAAGAGACAACATCCCCAAGGTCCAGACGTTCATCATCACCAACGCGGCAGGCATGGGACCATGGGGGACAGGGATCAACAAGGGCGCATGGTAGCAGGCGAAATGTTGAGGAAGGTGCAGGAGAACATGAAGAAATGGAGGATGAACTGTCCATGGACATGGAAGACTCAGCGGATGAGGGAGACCTTGGTCAAATTTCAGTTGAAAGAGGTTGGGGGGAGATGTCAGAGGAAGAAAGAACGGTTAGCACCTCTATGCCACAAACACAGCGTGGACTTGGTCTGCATGGCTGCGCAAGACACATGAGTGCCTTCTTGCTGCACTACCTCCAACATGACCCTCGTATTGTCAAAATTAGAAGTGATGATGACTACTGGCTTGCCACACTATTAGATCCCCGGTACAAGTCCAAATTATGTGACATAATTTAAGCCATAGAAAGGGACGCACGTATGCAGGAGTATCAGCAAAAGCTGTTACTCGATCTTAGCTCAGTTTTTCCACCAAACAACCCTGGTGCAGGGAGTGAATCTCCCAGTTGTAACTTGACAAACATGGGACGGTCTCGTCATCTTCAACAGTCTACCCGTACCAGCAGCACCGTATCTGGTGCTGGTAACAGCAATTTTATTGAATCTTTTCATAATATTTTTAGACCATCCTTTGCAAGGCCACCAGAGACAACAAGTCTGACACATAGTCAATGACTGGAGAGGATGATACAGGAGTATCTCCAAATGAACATCGATGCCATGACTTTGCAAATGGAGCCTTGCTCATTTTGGGCTTCAAATCTTGAAAAATGGCCAGAGCTCTCCACTTACACCTTGGAGATCTTGTCGTGTCCAGCTGCCAGCGTTGTCTTTGAACGCGTCTTCAGTGCTGCTGGGTGTGTGCTGACAGTTAAGCACACGCGTCTGTCCAGTGACAATGTGGACAGACTAACAATCATCAAAATGAACAAGTCATGGATCCACAAGGAATTTACTACCCCTGTGTCATCCTGGGGAGAGTAAATGCTTGCATATTTTTGAATGTGCTTGATGCAAATCTACCTGTGAAGTGTACAACTGGGACACAAGTGCTGCCACTGAAGGGGTGTCTGTGTGGCCCAATTTTTGGAAAAAAGGGAGACTCCGCTTGGAGTAACCCTTGCTTACATTGTTTTTAAAAATGATCCAAGATGAACAGAGCTGGGATCAGGAAAGACTTAGCTACCTACCCCGGTGTCATCCTGGGGACGGTTAAGTATGGCGTATTTTTGAATGTGCTTGATGCAAATCTACCTGTGAAGTGTACAACTGGGGCACAAGTGCTGCCACTGAAGGAGTGGGTGTGTGTGGGGCCCAATTTTTGAAAAAAAGGGAGACTCCGCTTGGAGTAACTCTTGCTTGCTGTGTTTTTTAAAAGGAGCCAAGATGAATAAGTCATGGTTCAGCAAAGACTTTGCTACCTACCCCGGGGTCATCCTGGGGACGGTTAAGGATGGCATACTTTTGAATGTGCTTGATGCAAATCTAGCTGTGAAGTGTACAACTGGGGCACAAGTGCTGCCACTGAAGGGGTGTCTGTGTGGCCCAATTTTTGGAAAAAAGGGAGACTCCGCTTGGAGTAACCCTTGCTTACATTGTTTTTAAAAATGATCAAAGATGAACAGAGCTGGGATCAGGAAAGACTTAGCTACCTACCCCGGTGTCATCCTGGGGACGGTTAAGTATGGCGTATTTTTGAATGTGCTTGATGCAAATCTACCTGTGAAGTGTACAACTGGGGCACAAGTGCTGCCACTGAAGGAGTGGGTATGTGTGGGGCCCAATTTTTGGAAAAAAAGGGAGACTCCGCTTGGAGTAACCTTGCGGTGTTTTACATGATTTTAGAAGGGCATGCCATGCCTATATCTGTGTCTCATCCTCTTTTCCTTGTAACGCTGTTTTGGTTTCGCATGAGAATTTGTTCTTGTCACTTTCCCATGTATTTGTGTTGTGTGTTGTTTGTCACCTTTTGGACACCTTTGAGGGTGTTTTCTAGGTGTTTTTATGTGTTTGTCATTGCCTCCCATTGTTTCCTATGCGGTTCGAGTGGTTCGCCGAACCAGTTAGCCGAACTGAACTCGAACGAGACCTCCGTTCGGCGAACTTAACCCGAGCCGAACCACGGCCGGTTCGCTCATCTCTAGTGACGGGGTGTGGGGCACAGCCCCACACTTTAACAGTGACGAAAGGTGTGTGAGGGGCTGCCCCACACTCCCTGACCCCGGCCAGCACTGGGACTGGTGGGGTGCAGAGCACGGCCCAGCACTTTAGGCCAGAGTGCTTCAGGTCACCAGAGGTGGGAACCTGAGAATGACCTACGGTGAACTGAGGGACATCACTGCTGCCAGCCTGTTTCCCCTTGTCAGTGTTTCCCGAAGCCTGGAGAGATCGGACATTTTCAGTCTCTCCAGGCTCAGATGTAGGAGAGGCAGGGCCATGGTGCGACATCGCGTGGATTACGGCAGAACTTCAAAGGTCTTCTTGGGGTTAATAAAGAGGGGAAAGAGGGTGCTGTATATTATTTCAAATAAAGGATTTTTCTCTGTGTTTTGTGTATATTTCTTTTTACTTATAGGATTAGTGATGGGAGCCTCATAGACCCCTACCAATCACTAATTCTGGGCTTGTGCACTGTCATTAACCCCTATTACCTCGATTGCCACCGCACCTTGGCAATCGGGAAAAGCCGGGTAAAGCACTGGGCTTGTCACATCTACTGGATGCGACAATTCCAGGGTGGCTGTAGGCTTCTATTCGTAGCCTGGGGGGTACCAATAACCATGCTTTTGGGCTTTATTGTGGCTGGGTATCAAAATTGAGGAGACTGCGTGCCTTTTTTTTAAATTATTTGTTTAAATAATTAAAAAAACAAACAAAAAGCCGCCTGGGGTTCCTCTTATTTTAATACACAGCCAAAATAGGCGCAGGGCTAAGGGCTGCAGCCTGTAGCCATGGGCTTTATCTGTGCTGGATATCATAAAATGGGGGAACCCTACGCCAATTGTTTTATTTATTTATTTATTTATTTTTGCACTGTGATACTGACCCGAAGACAGCACCTGTGTTTGTTTGCAGTCAGATGCTGTCACACAGGCTGTGGGCGTGTCTGACTGCAACCAATCATAGAGGTCTGGACAGCCGGTGGGTGGGGAAAGCAGTACATATGGAGGATCAAAGATGAGCGGCCCAGGAAGTGAAAGAGAGGCTGCCGGAGCAGTGTACAGCCACGCCAGAGCCTTCGAGAGTATGAAGCGCTTGCCTCATTCTTATTTTCTTTATTTTTCCCTTATTTTTTTTAATTTTCCCAGTGCCGTATTTGCATCAATACCTGGAATCCTGGGCCCGCGTCTGGCACCCAGCATCTTCGAAATCGCTCAGATCACGACTTTTACAGTCCGGTTCCACCCATCACTACTGGAAAGTTAAAATCTCCCCTAATAATAAGAACAAAAATATTATTTGCTGTATTTCCATTTTTGCAGCCTTTTCTCCAAAGTGTCCCAAGAGTAGTTTTTCACCACAACAATGCCAAGTCTCATGTTACTCATTTGTCAGACAACTGTTAATAACCTAATTGATAGCAGCCAAGTTTGTGTAAAGGCCACTCTACACGCAACGACATTGCTAACGAGATGTCGTTGGGGTCATGGAATTCGTGACGCACATCCGGCCTCGTTAGCGACGTCGTTGCGTGTGAAACGCAGGAACGACCGTTAACGATCAAAAATACTCACCATATTGTTGATCGTTGACACGTCGTTCAAATGTCAAATATCGTTGCTGCTGCAGGTACGATGTTGTTCGTCGTTCCTGCGGCAGCACACATCGCTATGTGTGACAGCGCAGGAACGAGTAAAATACATAGTACCTGTGGCTGCCGGCAATGAGGAAGGAAGGAGATGGGCGGGATGTTACGGCCGCTCATCTCCGCCCCTCCGCTTCTATTGGGCGGCCGCTTAATGACGTTGCTGTAACGCCGCATGACCCGCCCCCTTAGAAAGGAGGCGGTTCGCCGGCCACAGCGACGTCGCTAGGCAGGTAAGTCCGTGTAACGGCTCCTAACGATTTTGTGTGCCACGGGCAGCGATTTGCCCGTGACGCACAACCGACGGGGGCAGGTGCTTTCACCAGCGATATCGCTTGCGATATCGCTGCGTGTAAAGCCCACTTAAGTGTATGTATTTCTATGTGTTGCGCATACTCAGCACTGTTTAAATTGAGATGTTATTTAAATTATTTTGCTATTGTTTTCATCATTTGCATATCATCAACACTTCTATACATCCTATGATTTTGATGATTCCGTGACTTTTCCTTTTTGGTGTTGCAATGTCAATCTTGAGGTGAGTGTAAAGCCAGCTTTACACCTTACAATTAGGTGTGCGATCTCGTATGCGATGTGACACGCCCAGGTTGCATACGGGATCTTATGAGATTGCACGTAGGTTGTTCATTTTCTGTCACACGTGCGCGTTAGTAGTCTATGTTAAATTGATCAATTTTGTGTGCGATCCTTTAGATCATGTGTTCTGTGACGTTTGCATTGGGCACCCTTTTTTTTTTATTATTTATTGACTTGCCAAGCGTGTGTAATGTGTAGGGATGCATTTTTACTATGTCATCTGCCATTCAGCTCTGCTACATGGCCGCTAACAGCAGACACAGACAGCCATGTAGCAAAGCTGAATGGCAGATGACAGCAGACACAGAAAGAGCCGCACGATCAGAATGAACTCGGGTTAACTTCACCCGACTTCATTGTCATGGTGCGGCTCTGTCTGTGTCGCGTCCTGATTAGCGGTCACCAGTGAAGGACTCACCGGTGACCGCTAATCTCCTGAGTAACAGAATTGAGCAGCCCTCTCTCATATACTCACCGATCCCCGATCTCCGGCGCGGCGCTGCACGGCATTCACACTGCTCTGGCGGCTTTTACTATTTTGAAAAAGCCGGCCGCTCATTAAACAATCTCGTATTCCCTGCTTTCCCCGCCCACCGGCGCCTATGATTGGTTGTAGTGAGACAAGCCCCCACGCTGAGTGACAGGTGTCTCACTGCACCCAATCACAGCAGCCGGTGGGTGGGTCTATACTGTGCAGTGAAATAAATAATTAAATAATTAAAAAAAACGGCGTGCGGTCCCCCCCAATTTTAATACCAGCCAGATAAAGCCATATGGCTGAAGGCTGGTATTCTCAGGATGGGGAGCTCCACGTTATGGGGAGCCCCCCAGCCTAACAATATCAGTCAGCAGCCGCCCAGAATTGCCGCATACATTAGATGCGACAGTTCTGGGACTGTACCCGGCTCTTCCTGATTTGCCCTGGTGCGTTGGCAAATCGGGGTAATAAGGAGTTATTGGCAGCCCATAGCTGCCAATAAGTCCTAGATTAATCATGTCAGGCGTCTCCCCGAGATGCCTTCCATGATTAATCTGTAAGTGACAGTAAATAAACACACACACCCGAAAAAATCCTTTATTAGAAATAAAAAACACAAACATATACCCTGGTTCACCACTTTAATAAGCCCGAAAAAGCCCTCCATGTCCGGCGTAATCCAGGATGCTCCAGCGTCGCTTCCAGCTCTGCTGCATGGAGGTGACCAGAGCTGCAGCAGACACCGCCGCTCCGGTCAGCTCCACGCAGCAAATGAAGACAGTCGCGCGATCAACTGAGCTGTCACTGAGGTTACCCGCTGTCACTGGATCCAGCGGTGGCCGCGGGTAACCTCAGTGACAGCTCAGTTGATCGCGCGGCTGTCTTCATTTGCTGCGTGGAGCTGACAGGAGCGGCGGTGTCTGCTGCAGCTCCGGTCACCTCCATGCAGCAGAGCTGGAAGCGATGCTGGAGCATCCTGGATTACGCCGGACATGGAGGTCTTTTTCGGGCTTATTAAAGTGGTGAACCAGGGTATATGTTTGTGTTTTTTATTTCTAATAAAGGATTTTTTCGGGTGTGTGTGTTTATTTACGGTCACTTACAGATTAATCATGGAAGGCATCTCGGGGAGACGCCTGACATGATTAATCTAGGACTTATTGGCAGCTATGGGCTGCCAATAACTCCTTATTACCCCGATTTGCCAACACACCAGGGCAAATCAGGAAGAGCCGGGTACAGTCCCAGAACTGTCGCATCTAATGTATGCGGCAATTCTGGGCGGCTGCTGACTGATATTGTTAGACTGGGGGGCTCCCCATAACGTGGAGCTCCCCATCCTGAGAATACCAGCCTTCAGCCGTATGGCTTTATCTGGCTGGTATTAAAATTGGGGGGGACGCACGCAGTTTTTTTTTAATTATTTAATTATTTATTTCACTGCACAGTATAGACCCGCCCACCGGCTGCTGTGATTGGGTGCAGTGAGACACCTGTCACTCAGCGTGGGGTCGTGTCTCACTGCAACCAATCATAGGTGCCGGTGGGCGGGGAAAGCAGGGAATACGAGATTGTTTAATGGGCGGCCGGCTTTTTCAAAATAGTAAAAGCCGCCGGAGCAGTGTGAATGCCGTGCAGTGCCGCGCCGGAGATCGGGGATCGGTGAGTATGAGAGAGGGGGTAAGAGGGATAGACTGACATGAACAGAGAGAGAGGGACAGAGATAGTGACCGACTGACAGAGATTAGTGAATGACAGACATTGTGAGGCGCTTCAGAACGCAGCTTTTCAGCTGCGCTCTGAAGCGGACCTTTTTTAAGCTGCGGTGAAGAGCGCACACCTGCGCACATAGCCTCAGACATCACAATCGTATGAGGGATGTCACACATTTCAATTGACTAGGTTCATACAACAAAACATCCAATGTATGAGGAATAAACGACGTGTATGCGATCACCGTATTTTCGTTCAATCTTGATTGCACGTAGGTGTCACACGCTAATACGTCACGAACGATGCAGGATGTGCGTCACTTACAACTTGACCCCGACGACGGATTGAAAGATTTATTGAAGCGTGTAAAGCAGGCATAATAGCGATCTAATTTTCAAGAAAGTATTTCTTTATTTTGAGCTTGTTCTTGTTGTTCACATTAAAAAAATACATTCTTGTAGAGAATAATTTTGCTATTGCAATATGATGTTATATAAGGAAAGAAAAAATAATCAACTAGCAAAATAATGAGACTAAGGGAATTAAATAACAGATGGTGCATGCACTGCATAATGAGAGTCCTGGACTAAATATTCTGCTCTAAAGTAGAATAAAAAGACTGCCTCAAATTTAAAAATATAATTTTTTGTAGGATTTAAATTGCTTTTCTGTTCTTCATTGTACTAAAATTGTTGCGCACCATAAAGTAACAGTGGGACATGTTTATTAATGCAATTAAATCATCTCAATATGAGGATCACATTTCCTACCTTGTTTTCTCATACCTATGAAATTTGTTTAAGTGTTGAAAAGCGAGGTGGTTTTTAGATTTGACTAATCAGTTTGTCTAGAAGATATCTAATGAACTGTATCACGCAGGGTTGCGTTATAGGCAGGGTGCACTAAGTACATGACAGAAGGCTTCCAGAACCTTGTGAATTGAATGGACCATCTCCAAAGATTGGTTGATCACGTACATCATTTTCTAATGTCTGGCAATCAATATTTATTTGAGTATTGTATACTGTGTCCATGGGACTTTCAGCTCTTGGGAATGTGGGGGTTCCCTAATGGCTGTTCATAAATTTCATCCACCCTGGTTGTTTTTCATAGCTGTCTCTATAACCTTATAAACTTCAATGGCCACGTGCATGTGCTCGGTCACTTTCCAATATGTTACTTAGAGTGATTAGCAAATTATTGCCTATAAGGACATCCATTAATCTTAATCCAACTTTTACATAGTTGCATAGTAATACAGTAAGTTGAAAAAAGACCTAGGTCCATCTAGTTCAACTTTCCTCCACCAATTATATATTTTGTCATGAAATCATTTATAACCAACAATGTTGTGTGTACCGAGGAAATCACCCAGCCCTTTTTTAAAATCTGTTATAGTATCTGTCATTACTACCTCTTGTGGTAGGGCATTCCACAGTCTGACTGCTCTAACTGTGAAGAACCCTTTCCTAGTTAGCTGCCGGAATCGCTTTTCTTCCACTCGCAGTGAATGCCACCTGGTCCTTAGCATTGTCTTTGGAAGGAGTAAGTCATTTCCCAGTCCTTTCTATTGACCACACATGTAGTTATACATATAAATGTGATCTCCTCCAAGACATCTTTTTTAGTGATGAGCGAGTATGCTTGTCACTACTCGGTACTCGCACAAGTATCACTGTACTCGGGCTACTCGGCGGGTACCGAGTAATTTTGCGATACTCGTGCTGTACTCGTGGTCTTCATCCCTGCATGTTGGCGCTCTTTTGAGAGCCAGCCCTCATGCAGGGATTGGCTGGCAGACCACTGCAATGCCACAGCCCTGTTAGTTGTGGAATTGCAGTGATTGGCCGGCCCGCACAGCGTGACCGAGCCTTTATACCGGCGGGCGCGCTGTGCTCTGCACACAGCCATCTCATATTCCCTGCTTTCCCCGCCCACAGGCGCCTATGATTGGTTTCAGTGAGACACGCCCCCACGCTGAGTGACAGGTGTCTCACTGCACCCAATCACAGCAGCCGGTGGGCGTGTCTATACTGTGCAGAGAAATAAATAAATAATTAAAAAAACCGGCGTGCGGTCCCCCCAATTTTAATACCAGCCAGATAAAGCCATACAGCTGAAGGCTGGTATTCTCAGGATGGGGAGCCCCACGTTATGGGGAGCCCCCAGCCTAACAATATCAGTCAGCAGCCGCCCAGAATTGCCACATACATTAGATGCGACAGTTCTGGGACTGTACCCGGCTCTTCCCAATTTACCCTAGTGCGTTGGCAAATCGGGGTAATAAGGAGTTAATGGCAGCCCATAGCTGCCACTAAATCCTAGATTAATCATGTCAGGCGTCTCCCCGAGATACCTTCCATGATTAATCTGTAAATTACAGTTAAAAAACACACACACCCGAAAAATCCTTTATTAGAAATAAAAAACAATAACAAAGTCCCTCATCACCAATTTATTAACCCCGACAAAGCCCTCCATGTCCGGCGTAATCCACGGACCTCCAGCATCGCGTCCAGCTCTGCTGCATGCAGGTGACAGGAGCTGCAGAATACACCGCCGCTCCTGTCAGCTTCACACAGCAACTGAGGTGAGTAGCGCAATCAGCTGCTGTCAGTCAGGTAACTCACGGCCACCGCTGGATCCAGCGGTGGCCGCGATTAACCTCAGTGACAGCTCAGCTGATCGCGATACTCACCTCAGTTGCTGCGTGGAGCTGACCGGAGCGGCGGTGAGTAGCGCGATCAGCTGAGCTGTCACTGAGGTTACCCGCGGCCACCGCTGCATCCACCGCTGGATCCAGGTAACTTCAGTGACAGCTAAGCTGATCGCGCGGCTGTCTTCAGTTGCTGTGTGAAGCTGACAGGAGCGGCTGTGTATTCTGCAGCTCCTGTCACCTTCATGCAGCACAGCTGGATGCGACGCTGGAGGACTGTGGAGTACGCCGGATATGGAGGGTTTGTCGGGGTTAATAAATTGGTGATGTGGGACTTTGTTAGTGTTTTTTATTTCTAATAAAGGATTTTTCAGTTGTGTGTGTTTTTTAACTGTAATTTACAGATTAATCATGGAAGGAATCTCGGGGAGACGCCTGACATGATTAATCTAGGATTTAGTGGCAGCTATGGGCTGCCATTAACTCCTTATTACCCCGATTTGCCAACGCACTAGGGTAAATCGGGAAGAGCCGGGTACAGTCCCAGAACTGTCGCATATAATGTATGCGGCAATTCTGGGCGGCTGCTGACTGATATTGTTAGGCTGGGGGGCTCCCCATAACATGGAGCTCCCCATCCTGAGAATACCAGCCTTCAGCCGTATGGCTTTATCTGGCTGGTATTAAAATTGGGTGGACCGAACGCCATTTTTTTTAATTTAATTATTTATTTCACTGCACAGTATACACACACCCACCGGCTGCTGTGTTTGGGTGCAGTGAGACACCTGTCACTCAGTGTGGGGGCGTGTCTCACTGCAACCAATCATAGGCGCCGAAAAGCAGGAAATACGAGATTGATTAATGAGCGGCCGGCTTTTTCAAAAGAGGAAAAGCCGCCGGAGTTTAGTGAACAGCTGTGCAGCACCGCGGCAGTGATCGGGGAACGGTAAGTATGAGAGAGGGGGGAGACTGACCGACAGACTGTGAGAGGGGGACAGACAAGACAGAGAGAGACAGACAGAGCGAGACCGACCGACGGGAGATAGAATGAAAAAAAAAAAATGACCGACATCACTAGTAAAAAGCACAAAACGTGCGTTTTGGACATCGGCGTGCCACACAATGTTTTTGCGTAAAATCTTTCATGTAATAATCTCAAAAAGTAACATACACCAGCTCTATCTCACTATTGGGTATGTGCCCTTAACATTTCCGCCATGAAAATTCATTTTGGTGTCATTTTGGAAGGTTTTCTGGTGAGTCTGTAAAAATGGCATAAAACTCGGACAAAATTGTTCACAGCTGTGACTTTTGAGTGATAAATGCTTCAAGGGGTCTTCCCCATGCTGTTGCCATGTCATTTGAGCACTCTTCTGAGACTTTTGTGACATTTTTAGGGTTTCTACATGCTGCCGGGGGTCATTTCAGAAAAATACTCGGGTCTCCCATAGGATAACATTGGGCTCGGTGCTCGGGCCGAGTACACGAGTATCTTGGGATGCTCGGCCTGAGCCTCGAGCACCCGAGCTTTTTGGTACTCGCTCATCACTAATCTTTTTTCTAAGCTAAACAAATCCAACTTTTTCAACCTCTCATCATATGAGAGGCCTTCCATTCCTTGTAGTAGTCTAGTTACCCGCCTTTGAACTGACTCTAACTTCTGAATGTCCTTTTTAAAATGTGAAGGTCAAGACTGAATCCATATTCTAGATGTGGCCTTACAAGTGATTTATAGAAGGGTAACAATACATTGGGATCCCAGGATCTAATCTCTCTTCTTATAGACCCTAAAATCTTGTTTGCTTTTGATTTTGCTTCCAGTCATTGGAAACTTTGGAAACTTTGTTTCCAGTCATGACCTAGAATGGGTTAGTATCAGCACCATATTACTTTTTGTTCTACAGCTATATTTAACATTAATAAGCTCAAACAACAGTAAAAGTTACAGAATTAAGAGTCATGCAGGTAAATTGTAATTGGGATGAACTGATAAGAACTGCTGCAACCTCTGGTAGACACATCCTTGAATTGTATTTTTCAGTGGTATAGTAAGCAGCTGGCCAGTCCATGTCATGTATAGTATTGAGCCACCCCCTAGTGTTCGAGTTCGGTTCGTCGAACGGCGGCTCAGTTCGGCGAACACCTTCGAACCCCATTGAAAACAATGGGAGGCTAACAAAAACACATACAAACACATTATACATGTACACATACAGTTAATAAACATAGCCATTACACTTACAGATCCCCGCGATGCGTCCTGCACTCTGTATCCCGCCGCATTTCCTTCCGATCATCGCTGCGCCCTCCCAGTAACCAGCACTGATGATAGGACTTTCCGTGACGTCGTCATAGCATGTGACCAGTCACGTGTGTATTATCTCATTGGCTACAGACTGGTCACATGGCTAGACGTCATACTAGGTCCTGTCAGTGCATCTCTCCAGTATGCGGTGCTCGTTTGAGCATCTCCGTGTACCAGCGAGATGCTTGGGCACATGCTTGGCTCCCCGTTCCTGCATGTGGACGCTCTTTACAGAGTCAGCCCACATGCAAGGACTGGATGCCACAGCCGGTGAATAACGGAGATCACCGTTACTCTAGTAACCCGCCTGTCAGATTACTATTTCAACGGTGGTAGCGGTCACGTCACCGCTTACAACCCACAGCCTCTGCTCACTAACTGAGTGATTAGACTGCACGGGAGCAGCAGCGTCTTCGTCCCATGCAGTGCTGTCTGATGTAGCAGAGCTGCATGGGTTGAAGGAGAAAGAAGACAGAAGACCAGGATCGTGGAGGGGTGAGAGGGAGTAATAAACATGGAGTCTCTGTGTCTGTGTATTTATTTCTATTAAAGTATTTTGTCTCTGTGTGGTGTCTTTTTTTTTTTTTTTTTTTTTTTTAACCCTTTATTGGAGATTCTTAATGGCTGGGTCAAACTTGTCTGACATTAAGAATCTCTGGCTTAATACTAGCTAGTAAAACAAAGCTAGTATTAACCTATTATTACCCAGCAAGTCACCCGGCTTCAGGGCTGCTGGAAGAGTTGGATACAGCGCCAGATGATGGCGCTTCTATGAAAGTGCTTTTTTCTGGGGCGGCTGCGGACTTCGGCGGCTGCAATTCGCAGCAGAGGGGCCCAGAAAGCTCGGGGTAACCTGTTCTGTGGATTCCAATCCCCAGCTGCCTAGTTGTACCTGGCTGGACACAAAAATGGGGCGAAGCCCATGTTGTTTTTTTTTTTAATTATTTCATGAAATTCATGAAATAATTTAAAAAAGGGCTTTCCTATATTTTTAGTTCCCAGCCGGGTACAAATAGGCAGCTGGGGGTTAGGTGGCAGCCGTACCTGCCTGCTGTATTTGGCTAATAAATAAGGAATAACGTTTGGAACTCCATTCTAAGTCTGAACTGGGTGCAAAAACCTAAAAAAACATCACTATGGGGAGATAAGGTATGCACACCAGTGACTATGTAAGGGGAATACATGAAATAGCAGAAACTGCTGTGTGAATACTGACATGAAAAATCCAATAGCTATATGTAAGAGTGAAAATGTGAAAAATGGAATCTGCGTTACTGCCATGAACATATGCATCAAGAGAAATTTAGCTACTGAATTGATAAATGCAATAGAGCCCCAACACTACGCCAAAGTATTTCTCTACGTTGGGGTCCCTAGCTTGTGTGTGTCCTCTCATGCAGTTAAAAAACTTACCGTGTATGGGAAGCTTATCTCCCCATAGTGATGATTTTTTAGGTTTTTGCACCCAGTTCAGACTTAGAATGGAGTTCCAAACGTTATTCCTTATTTGTTAGTAGTTTTTCGTTTGTGAACCCTCCCCAACCACACCTATTGCCAATCCATATCATACGCATAAATAGCCTGGGTCTCAGCTTCCCATACACGGTAAGTTTTTTAACTGCATGAGAGGACACACACAACTAGGGACCCCAACGTAGAGAAATACTTTGGCGTAGTGTTGGGGCTCTATTGCATTGATCAATTCAGTAGCTAAATTTCTCTTGATTCATATGTTCATGGCAGTAATGCAGATTCCATTTTTAACATTTTCACTCTTACATATAGCTATTGGATTTTTCATGTCAGTATTCACACAGCAGTTTCTGCTATTTCATGTATTCCCCTTACATAGTCACTGGTGTGCATACCTTATCTCCCCATAGTGCTGTATTTGGCTAGCATACAAAAATAAGGCGAAGCCCACGTCATTTTTTTGGTGGACAAAAAACTCCTGCATACAGTCCTGGATGGAGTATGCTGAGCCTTGTAGTTCTGCAGCTGCTGTCTGCTCTCCTGCATACACTAGTGAATAGAGCATTCTGAGCCTTGTAGTTCTGCTCCCCCTGTCTCTCCCTCCAGCATACAGTCCTGGATGCAGCATGCTGAGCCTTGTAGTTCTGCAGCTGCTGTCTGCTCTCCTGTATACACTAGTGAATGAAGTATGCTCAGCCTTGCAGTTCTGCTCCCTGTGCCTCTCCCTCTAGCATACAGTTAGGGATTGAGGATGCTGAGCCTTGTAGTTCTGCAGCTGCTGTCTGCTCTCCTTCATACAGACAGACAGCAGACAGCAGCTGCAGAACTACAAGGCACATCCAGTTCTTGTTTACACACCGTGTAGCACACAGGCACTTTATATACTGTATGTTATTAACTACTTTTATGTCCGTTATTTCTATCATATTTATTTGGGCTTTGTGCAATTTATTGTAATTACTGTCCCTGTATTTATCGGACATTTGTTTATACCTTGTTGATTAGCTTATAACCATTGTTTCTGGGTCCTCCTTTCACTACTATCTTGTACTCCTTCTATCTTTTTAACCTCTAGGGGTTTTTTAATTGCCACAGTATCCTCTAATAAAGTATTTTCTCCAAGCATTTATACTCTTGTTTCTCCAGTTTTTTCTGTCATGAAAAGTATAGGAAGATTTGGTAATCTTGACCTCTTTATTGCAGTAGAGAATCCAGAAGTGGATTATTCAGCTACAAAGTGGAGAGAGAGAGGGAAAAAGAGAGGGAGAGAAAAAGAGAGAGAAAAAAAGAGAACAAGAGAGAGAAAAAAGAGAAAAGTATTTTTAAAGATCTTATATCTTATGCTAATGAGTGTGGGGACTAGTCCCAAGGGTGTTACTTCGCTTGGCTAGTCGGCTCACAAAGCATGTTAGTACTCCCACAGGGGCGTAATAACATGCTAACATGCTATTTGAGCCGACTAGCCAAGTGAAGTAACGCCCTTGGAACTAGTCCCTGCACTCATTAGCAGGGCCGCCATCAGGGCATTACTACTGTGCCTGGTGTAGGGGGTCCAGTGAAGAGAGAGGGCCCGGACAGGCCCGGGGTAATTACTTAGCTTTGTTAAGCCCCGGGCATGCCAGGCATCCTCTCTTCACCGGGCCCCAGTCACAGTCGCAGCAGAGAGGCCCGGTGGTGTCATTGCAGCCACTGCACACAGACACACGGCTAAATTGCAGGTGAAGCCCTTCTAGGGCATCGCATGCAAATTAGCCATGTGGCTGGAAGCGAGGCAGTGGAGCAGAGCAGAGCAGGTAGGCGGCGCGTCATCACACAGCACTGTGATGAGGTCATCACTCTGTGCCTCGTCACAGTGCTGCTACGGGCAAGAGGTGGCAAGGATGCAGCATCCTGCGAGGAAAGGTAGGCGCTCGGTGAGCTGAACATGGCCGTGGGTGGTGGGGGGCGCCCCTGTCTTGCTTGAGCTCAGGGGTTGGAACCGCGGGCATGCAATGAAGTTTTCTGCGGCTCCTGGGCAGATTCCCGGGGGCCGCAGTGCTCGGGTGCTTACATTTTACAATTGTGGTCAGGACCTACTGCATGCCTGGAGTCCGCCCTCCGGTGTTGTCTGTCCGCTCCCCACTGCTGTCTGCAGCCCCCCCGCAGTGCTGTGTGCAGCCCCCCATAGTGCTGTGTGCAACCCCCCATAGTGCTGTGTGCAGTCCCCCCACAGTGCTGTGTGCAGCCCCCCCACAGTGCTGTGTGCAGCTTCCCCCACAGTTCTGTGTGCAGCCCCCCCGCAGTGCTGTGTGCAGCCCCCCCACAGTGCTGTGTGCAGCCCCCCCACAGTGCTGTGCAGCCCCCCCTACAGTGCTGTGTGCAGCCCCCACGCAGTGCTGTGTGCAGCCCCCCCCCCGCAGTGCTGTGTGCAGCCCCCCCACAGTGATGTGTGTAGCCCCCCTACAGTGCTGTGTGTAACCACCAAACCAGGTGAAGGACCAGACGCAGCCGGCTGCGGGCACCGATCACCATCTTTTGGTTTACCAGAGACTCCGGTGTATCTGTCATAGTGAGTACAACAGTGCCCTCGGGCCGCGCACCGCCCCGCATCACGCCAACACGCCCGCACCCCCACATCCAAACCCCCAACAACCGGGCCCCAGGACCATCAACCCCCTACCCACAGAGGGGTCAACACCTGGCTGCGCAACACCGTCCCCGGGAGCCTAGTCAACGGCAGCGGTGGTGTCCACACTCACCACGACCCGTGGGTGGCATCATGAACTTAAATCCAAAACCGCGGCTCCGGCCGTGAACCTCCCCACTGAAACCCCTCACGTAGTGCCAGCCTCCCTTCAGAGCGACGTGACCCCCGGGTCCGGAGGCGCTTGGGCCACCCACCGACAAGCCCGGATCCGAGCGGCTCGGCTGCGGTCGAGCCCCGGGGCGGTACATAAACCAAATCAAATAAATGTCAATGCCAAACAAATTGCTTGGAGTTTAAATAAGGTGTGGAAGTGACACAGTAGGAAGCTTATTACGCCTGCTGAGCAGCGGGATGGCATACTCACACATTCTCCTGGGTGGCACTGCAAGTCACAGGCACCTTAATATTCTTAATATTCCCTTGTAGGGACAGCATCATACTAGAAGTAATAACATCCCCTGCGTATCTAACCACCCGATGCTAAAGTCAGTCAGTGACCTAAGCGGTCAGATGATTGAATGGATAGGACATTGCCAGTTCTGGGAGACCACCAGAGCAAGTGTGATGCCCTGGACTAGCCAGGTAGTCACAAACATAACAACATACACACCCCCTTCCCTAGACAGTCACAACAGTCAGACAAAAACCCTTGTTGCCTCCCTCCAAAGTCTGATGTCCACGCCAGGTGGGGCGGAGCCAGGCGGTTGGCCGCACCCACCGAGGAGTTCACAGGCCTGGAGGCGGGGAAAGCAGATAGTCTAGTTTGGAGATTAGAGTGAGAGGACGGAAACTGCAAGTGTCTGGGTCGGAGCCCAGGCACTGACAGCAACGTTGGCAGACGGTGGTGGCCGTCTGCAGGAGGAAGTGGATCTCTGCAGAACCGTAGGACCGGGTTGGGCGGGGGCTCGCCGGTACCGAACCGGGGAGCGGAGTGAAGCTAAGCACACAGGCAGGGCCATCGGACCCCGACCAGGCTTGGAGCCGCCGAAAATAGTCAAATCCGAGTGTGACAGGAACCCCAGGGGTTTCCCAACAACCAAGACCCGACAGAAGGCAACAGTCCACACCGAGAGGATATACAGCCACCGCCATAGGCTAGAGATCCAAGGGCCAGCGCCTGCGGGAAAAACGGGCTCCTACGGCACCTATACGCTGGGGAGCGGACTACCGGTGGGCAACCACAGGCGTCAGAACATTCTAACAGGTGCAGGGAAAGACAGCCACCATCAGCCGTCCGGGGAGAGCACAACAACACTGCAGCCAGCTGCGGGACCCGTCCATCCGGCTGTTTGGTTTACCAGAGACTATGTCATTGACTGTCTGAGTGAGTACACCAGTGCCATCCGGCACCGCGCTGCCCCTGCAATCCTGCACCCCAGCCATCCAGTCTCCCCATTACACCATCGGGCCCCGGGATCACCAACCCCTACCCACGGAGGGGACAACATCCTAGCTGCTCCCTACCATCTCTCCCGTGATCCCCGTCACCAGCAGCGGTGGTGCCATCATCACCACGTCCCGTGGGTGGCGTCACGAACTCTCTCCCCAAACCATCCCTTTTCACCCACGGGTGAGGAGTGCTGCTCGAGTCCCCGGGTCCGGCCCACCGCTCGAACCACCGAGCAGCAGCAGCAGAAGCCCCGGACCCAAGCGTGGCGAGCGCGTCCCCTCCCCCCGCGACACAAGAATACTGGAGCAGTGAGAATTCAAAGGGGTAAGGAAAACTTCTTTCTTAATTTTAATAAAGCTTCCTTCCCTCTGGCCAAATTTCAAGAAGGGTTGGAAAACTACTTTAACTACTTGTGCTTTATGTTCAACACAATATACTGCTCCTAGGAAAGATGTAGTAATGTACTCACACCAGGAGATGGTGCTTTTGTAGTACAATATATAGTCAAGCAGCATTTTTTTTTAAATATACTAAAGACTTATTACGTGAGTGAATTTTATCTTAAGCAAAAAATAGTTACGTTTCATCACTGGTTTTGATCAGATTTTCATCACTTTGGTCATTGTGTCAGCTTTTACTATCAGTGTTTCATCAAGATTTCTCACAAGCAAAAAAAATTTGAGGCTTCTCCAGCTTCTTCTATCAAAGTCTGTCAGAAATGGACAGCATACGGATGTAATCTGAGTGCTTTATGACTTTTTTCACAGACTAAAGGCTGCTTTACACACAATGATCGTTCAGCGATATATTGTTTGACCAAGGCGGTTGTGTGGATGTTGTTCGTCGTTGGCAGGGTGTCAAATGTAGCAATATGTCTGCTGCATTCCAAACGACGAACAATATTTTGAAACTGAACGACGTGTCAACAATCAATGATTTTCACCCTATTTGCCATCGTTCGGAGTCGCACGTAGGTGTCACATGCAACGACGTCGCTAACGATGACGGACGTGCATCACGAAAACCGTGACCCCGACAACATATCGTCAGAAAAATCGTAGCGTGTAAAGCGGCCTTAAAAGACTTGCATTGACGAGATTGATCTGTGATCGGGAATAAAGTTCAGAATTCTCTCTGAGTTATTATACACTTAGTCAGAAAAAATACATTGACGTGTTAACTGTTTTCCTTCACCCTAAATCTCCTGTTTAAGAAAGGCCCAGAAGTTCTCAATAGAGTTTGGGTCAACTGAGGAAGGGGCCATGTCATTATTCTTTCATCTTTAAAGCCTTCACTAGAGATGAGCGATGTTCGATTCAAACCGTTCGCCAATTTCAAATTCGAGTGATTTTGGGCGGTGTTCGAGTCGTTCGACGAACTCAAATGATTTGCTTCAAGTTCGGCAGTTCGAGTTACCGTTCGATAACGGTTCGATCACCAAAAGCGTGGCTTTTCACAGTAAGACTATGTGCGCACGTTGTGTATCTGTATGCGTCCTGAATCCCCAGCACAATCCCTCTCACCGATCATGGGCACGGCGCTGCACGGCTGTCACAAAGCTCCGGCGGCTTTTCCTCTTTTGAAAATGGCTGCCGCTCATTATTCAATCTGGTATTCCCTGCTTTCCCCGCCCACCGGTGCCCATGATTGACACGCCCCCACGATGAGTGACAGCTGTCTCACTGCAACCAATCACAGCTGCCGGCGGGCGGGTCTATATCGTGCAGTAGAATAAATAAATAAAAAAAAAAAACTGCCGTCCCCCCAATTTTGATACCAGCCAGGATAAAGCCACACGGCTGGAGGCTGGTATTGTCAGGATGGGGAGCGGCTTGTTATGGGGAGCCCACCACCCTAGCAATATCAGACAGCAGCCACCCAGAATTGTCGTATCCATTAGATGCGACAGTCCCGGGACTCTACCCAGCTCATCCCGAATTGCCCTGGTGCAGTGGCAATCAGGGTAGTAAGGGGTTAATCATGGCAGGCGTCTCCCCGAGATACCTTCCATGATTAACCTGTAAGTGAAAGTAAATAAACACACACAACAAAAAATCCTTTATTTGGAATAAAAGACAAAAAAAAACCTCTTTCACCATTTTATTAAAATCTCCAAATTCCCCCTCCAGGTCCGACGTAATCCACAGAGGTCCCACGACTCTTTCAGCTCTGCTACATGAAGCTAACAGGAGTGGCAGTAGAACACGAGCGCTCTGTGTCAGATCCACGCGGCAACTGAAGTGAGCCGCGCTGTCAGTGGGGACGTCGCTGAGATAATGCCTGCATGTGCGGTGATGATTGGGGGCGATAGTACCGTGTTTGTGCGGTGAAGAGTGCGGTAGTGCCGGTATTTGCCCTCCCATCCATCCATCCCTCCATCCCTCCCTCCATCCCTCCCTCCATCTCTCCATCCATTCATTCCTCCCTCCATCCTTCCATCCATCCCTCTATCCCTCCATTCATCCCTCTATCCATCGCTCCATCCATCCATCCCTCCATCCATTCATCCATCCATCCCTCCCTCCATCCATTCATCCCTCTATCCATCTCTCCATCCATTCATCCCTCCCCCATCCCTCCCTCCATCCCTCCATCCATCCCTCTATCCATCCATCCATCCCTCCATCCCCGCCTCCATCCATTCATCCCTCCCTCTATCCCTCCCTCCCTCCATCTCTCCATCCATTCATCCCTCCCTTCATCCCTCCCTCTATCCCTCCATCCATCCCTCTATCCATCCATCCCTCTATCCATCCATCCCTCCATCGATCCCTCAATCCATCCATCCCTCCATCCATCCATCCCTCCACCCATCCCTCCATCCATTCATCCATCCCTCCATCCCTCCCTCCCTCCATCCATCCCTCCCTCCATCCATTCATCCCTCCATCCATTCATCCCTCCCTCCATCCCTCCCACCATCTCTCCATCCATTCATCCCTCCCTTCATCCATCCATCCCTCTATCCCTCCATCCATCCCTCCATCCATCCATCCATCTCTCCATCTCTTCATCCATTCATCCCTCCCTCCTTCCATTCATCCCTCCCTCCATCATTCCCACCATCTCTCCATCGATTCATCCCTCCCACCATCTCTCCATCCATTCATCCCTCCCTTCATCCATCCATCCCTCTATCCCTCCATCCATCCATCCATCCATCCCTCCATCTCTTCATCCATTCATCCCTCCCTCCTTCCATCCATCCATCCATCCCTCCCTCCATCCATCCCTATATCCCTCCCTCCATTCATCCATCCATCCCTCCCTCCATCTCTCCATCCATTCATCCCTCCCTTCATCCCTCTCTCTATCCCTCCATCCATCCCTCTACCCATCCATCCATCCATCCATCCATCCCTCTATTCCTCCATCCATCCCTGTATCCATCCATCCCTCCATCGATCCCTCTATCCATCCATCCCTCCCTTCATCCATTCATCCCTCCCTCCATCCCTCCCTCCATCTTTCCATCCATTCATCCCTCCCTTCATCCCTCCCTATATCCCTCCATCCATCCCTCTACCCATCCATCCATCCATCCATCCATCCCTCTATCCCTCCATCCATCCCTCTATCCATCCATCCCTCCATCGATCCCTCTATCCATCCATCCCTCCATCCATCCATCCCTCCACCCATCCCTCCATCCATTCATCCATCCCTCCCTCCCTCCATCCATCCATCCATCCATCCCTCCATCCATCCCTCCATCCCTCCCTCTATCCATTCATCCCTCCATCCATTCATCCCTCCCTCCATCCATTTATCTATCCCTTCATCCATCCATCCCTCTATCCCTCCATCCATCCATCCCTCCATCCCTCCCTCCATCTCTCCTTCCATACCTCTATCCCTCTATTCCTCCATCCCTCCATCCCTCCATCCATCCATCCCTCCATCCCTCTATCCCTCCCTCCATCCCTCCATCCATCCATCCATCCCTCCATCCATTCATCCCTCCCTTCATCTCTCCCTCCATCCCTCCATCCATCCCTCTATCCCTCCATCCATCCCTCCATCCATCCCTCTCTCCATCCATCCATCCATCCCTCCATCCATTCTTGTAGCTGAATAATTTACTTCTGGATTCTCTACTGCAATACAGAGGTCAAGATTACCACATCTTCCTATGCTTTTCATTACAGACAGTGGCTCAATGGGTAAAGCTACTGCCTAAAGAAAATTTGTTCACGAGTTCGAGTCCCGGCCGTCCTGGTAAAGAATTTAATTTATTTGTCATTTTAAATTATAATTATTATTTATTTATAATTTAATTTAATTATGCACTGAGGGGAGGAGCCGGACATCAGCTGTGAGCCGCGGTACACACCTCTAAAATCAGAGCAGCTCACGGAATGAGGCTGCATTGCTATCTCTTCTCTCTCTCTCTCCTCTCTCTCCTCTCTTCTCTCTCCTCTCTCTCTTATCTCTCTTTTCTCTCCCTTTCTCTCTCGCCTCTCTCTTTCTCTCTTTCTCTCTCTTCTCTCTCTCCTCTTCTCTTCTCTCCTCTCTTCGCTCTCTCTCTTCTCTCTCTCAGTTTCTCTCTCACTTTCTCTCTCTCTCTTTCTCCCTCTTTCTTTCTCTCTCTCTTTCTCTCCTTTCTCTCTCTTCTTTCTCTCTCTTCTTTCTCTCTCTTCCTTCTCTCTCTTCTCTCTTCTTTCTCTCTCTTCTCTCATCTCTCTCTCTTATCTCTCTCTCTTATCTCTCTCTTCTCTCTCTTCTTTCTCTCTTCTTTCTCTCTTCTTTCTCTCTTCTTTCTCTCTCTCTTCTTTCTCTCTCTCTTCTTTCTCAGACCTGTCGATGATCAGCTGATGCGGTCACCTGACGGAATCAGCTGACACTATAAGTCGAGCGGTGAGGCCGGCTTTTTACTGCCCGGTTGGCTAAACTATCAGCTGATGCTGTCAGACAGGAGTCTGCACAGAAGTGTGTAGTTTTTTGGGGGTTTTTTGCACAGATGCATCAGCTGATTGTATAAAGCCCTTTATACAATCAGCTGCTGTGTCATGTGATTCAGGCCCTTGAACCTGACACATCATCTGATCTCTTTGCCTTCCAACAAACCGATCAGAAGATATTGGATCCGGATTGGACGGCGCTGGACCCTTGACCCAAGATTACTGTGTAGTGGGGTTATTTATTTCAATAAAGATGGAGTCACTAATTGTGTTTTGTTTTATTTCTAATAAAAATATTTTTCTGTGTGTTGTGGTTCTTTTTATCGGTACTAGAAATTCATGGTGGCCATGTCTAATATTGGCATGACAACATGAATTTTGGGCTTAGGGCCAGTTGATAATATACAGTTAGCCCTAACCCCATTATTACCCAGTGAGCCACCCGTCACCAGGGCAGCTGGAAGAGTTGGATACAGAGCCAGAAGATGGCGCTTCTATGAAAGCACCATGTTCTGGGGCGGCTGCGGACTGCAATTTTCAGCAGGGGTGCCCAGAAAGCTTGGGCACCCTGCGCTGCGGATTCCAATCCCCAGCTGCCTAGGTGTACCTGGCTGGACACAAAAATCGGGCGAAGCCCACGTCATTTTTTTTTCTCTTCAATTATTTCATGAAATTCGTGAAATTATTAAAAAAAAGGGCTTCCCTATATTTTTGGTTTCCAGCCGGGTACAAATAGGCAGCTGGGGGTTGGGGGCAGCCCATAGCTGCCTTCTGTACCTGGCTAGCATACAAAACTATGGTGAAGCCCACATAATTTTTTTGGGGGCCAAAAAACTCCTGCATATAGTCCTGGATGGAGTATGCTGAGTCTTGTAGTTCTGCAGCTGCGGTCTGCTGTCTATCTGTATGGAGGAGAGGAGACAGCAGCTGCAGAACTACAAGGCTCAGCATCCTCCATCCAGGACTGTATGCTGGAGGGAGAGGCAGGGGGAGCAGAATTGCAAGGCTCAGCATACTTCATCCACTAGTGTATGCAGGAGAGCAGACAGCAGCAGCAGAACTACAAGGTGAACATGCTGCATCCAGGACTGTATGCTGGAGGGAGAGACAAGGGGAGCAGAACTACAAGGCTCAGCATGCTCTATTCACTAGTGTATGCAGGAGAGCAGACAGCAGCTGCAGAACTACAAGGCTCAGCATACTCCATCCAGGACTGTATGCAGTAGTTTTTTGCCCACCAAAAAAATGACGCTTCGCCATATTTTTTTATGCTAGCCAGGTACAGCAGGCAGGTATTAATCACAGCTGCACAGCTCTGATCAGTAGAAATACAGCGTTCCTATGAGAACTGCTGCTCTGTCGACTCTCACAGGAAATACGTCATGGTCGCATCAGAGGTCATCATATAAGCAGAAGCTACCATGCCAACCATCGTCTCCCCGTGATCATATCACAGGGCCTCCGATGGTTGTGGGGAACAGCAGGATTCCCGCAGAAGCCATTTACATTATGCTGTCACATTTTGACAGCACAATCGAGGCAAGCAGGCGTGGGTGGATTGAGAATCTACCCGTGCCTGCTAGCCCCACATGTCTGCTGTTCAAATCGACAGACATGTGTGGAGATCACCGCCGGCTCACGGCTGCAGCACTGATTACTGTGACAGGACCCTTGACGTATCAGTACGCCATTGGTTGTGAAGGGGTTAAAGTCTTTACTGGTTAACCAAGCACTGAAATACTTCTGTGGCATCCCTGAAGCTTCAGTCACCACAGGGTACTGCACCTCACTTAAGGTGCAGTATTCATCTTGGGTAAGGAGGGGGTTAATCATCGTTGTTTCCACATTTCACTTTACATACAGCTTAGGTACCTTCTCACTGGTGACTGGACTAAAGTAGGCTAGGGGGTGACCATCACGAGGCATGGGACTTTCCTGGTAACTAAGACAACCACCTGGGGGGGAAGGCACCACTTGGGGTAGAAATAGGAGCAACCTTTACATAATCTTCAGTCTAGTCGGGACAACAGCTCTGGCAACAAGACACCACTTTCTTCCTTCTTTCTTCACGGAGCCTGAGGCTTGAAGCAGGAAGCTCAGCCCGGGTTCTTCACTTTTGAAGGGGCATGGCTTGGGAAAGGACACTTTCAAACACAGGTGGCTACCTCTAACTTATCCAGAATCGACTGGAGCCAATCACGGCGGAGACCGGCACTTCCGGGCAGCCCACGGACAGTGAGTAAAGATCATGAACCGCAACTACTGTGTCAGCCCTTCACTGCAGGCGCCGTCGCCCCGCGCTTCAGTGCCAATGGCCACTACTACCTCCATCATCCTCCCTGGGGCCTAGCTTTACCTGTGGGAAGCTGAACCATCCTAGCTGCGACTCCATTCGCCCCAGAGGACAGCGAACGCGGTGGCGGCTAATCACTGGCCGCATACCGCAGGTGGCGTCACGAGACAACTACTACTCCCAACATCCTCATCCCATCCTTCATCCCCTTTTGGTGTACACCTTGGGGCCACGAAGCCAGGCAGGGGCACTTGTGACATCCCAGACCCGACATCACCGACCCGGCGACGAGTATTTAACCCCTGCCCAGTGGGTGCTATACTTCAATGCATGCAATAGAGCATCGTCTTGCATAAAAATCATTGTTTTCTTGAACCATTTAGATTTTTTTCCTCTACCACTGCTTGATCAAAGTCGATGTGGAGGTCTGTGCTCATTACTGATCCAGCCCCAGGCCTATCCACATTGTCTATAAAGAGTCACTCTCATCTCATCAGTCCATAAAAACTTTGAAAAATATGTCTTCTGATATTTCTTGGCACAGTCTTGACATTTCAACTTCTCTGTCTTGTTTAATGGTGTTAAGGTTTCAGTCTCCCTTACCTTAGCAATGTCTCTGAGCAGTGAATACATTGTTCTTCTGGCCATTCCAGGGAGAATTCAGATCTGGAATATCAGGGCACTGGAGGATATTGGGATTCTGGTCACTTCAAGTTTGATTCTTCTCAAATCTTTGGCAGTTAGTTTGCAGCCTTTTTTCTCAGCAGGTTTTTTGCGACCCTGATGACTATTTCAAGAAAACTTTTGATGGTTCTGTGATATCACCCTAATATCTTGGCAATTTCAAGAGTGCTGTATCCCCTTGCAAGACTAAATAGTTACAGACTTTTCAAAGTCAGTTATATCTTTTATTTGGCCCATTTTGCATTAGGAAAACAAGCTGCCTAATAAATCTGCACACCTTGATAAAGGGTGTTGCTTTTCTTAGGGATCACCCTCCCTCATTACACAAATACATATCACCTGATATGCTTCACACTAATAAGCATTCAACATTATACACCTTGGAGTGTTAGAAAATTTAGGAAAAATGTATGATTTAGTCAAAATTAGGTCTGGGTGGACCCGAACTGTAAAAGTCCGGATCCACGCAGTCTTAACGTTGCCCGGGTGCCGGACCCGGGCCCGGGATTCCGGGTGTTTGATACGGAGCTCAAGTAATTAAAAAAAAAAAATTAAGGATAAAGTAAAGAAAATAAGAATGAAGTGAACGCTTCATACCAGGGCACCGGCCGGCTGAACGCTGCTCCTGCAGCCTCCCTGGGCCGCTCATCGCATATGCAGTGCTTTCCCCAGCCACCGGCCGGCCTGGCATCTGTGATTGGTTGCAGTCAGACATGCCCCCAGCTTTTGTGACAGTGTCTTACTGCTTCCACTCACAGACGCTGTCTGCGGGTCAGAAGAGCTGAGGAGGAAACATTGCAGGCACGTGTGACGCCCTGGGGAAGCCAGGGGTCACAGGTCACAACACCACACGCACCCCACATTCCCTGCAGGTACACACAAGGTCAAAACTAAAATCCTTGTTGCCTTCCTCCAGGGGCTGGTGTCCACACCAGGGGGTGGGCCAGGCGGTTGGCTCCGCCCACCGAGGAGTTCACAGCCCTGGAGGTGGGAGAACCAGGCAGAACAGAGTTAAGCTAGGGAAGTGAAGGAGTAAAAGTGCAGTTTAGGAGGAAGAGGTAGAAGGAAGTGAAGTGGTAGTGGAGCAAAGGAGAGGAGCTTGTAAGAGGAGTAAAGAAGTAAAAAGAAACAGTTAAGCAAGCCTGAAGTTGGTCCGGGTATGTGCCCCGGACTGAGACAGCAAGGTTGGCAGACGGCGGTGACTGTCTGCAGGCGAGACTGATTGGAGGTTGCCGAAAGGACCGTGGACGGGTGGTGACCCGGCGGTACCGGAGCGGTATACGAAGATTAGTCAGCACCAGGGCAGGGGCCTTTCGGATCCCGGCAAGGCTTGGAGTCGCCGAATTTGCCAAATCTGTCAGTAAAGGGGACGACTGTCTCCCAACAACCAAGTCCCGTTGAAGGCAACAGTCCAACCGTTAAGGGGAGACACCGCCACCGCCAAGGCACCAGTTTCCCAGGGCCAGCGCCTGCAGGCAAGAGTGGAGCTCCTCCGGCTCATATCCAAGCTGGGGAGCGGGTTACCGGTGGGGACCCATCGCTACCAAAGAGACTTTCATAGGTGCAGGGAAGAGACCGTCACCGCTAACTGCAGGGAACATCAGCACCGTGAACCGTCCGAGGGACCCGTCCAACCAGCCGTTTGTTTACCGAGAACTGTGTCGTGTTTACTGGCTGAGTGAGTACCTCCGTGCCGTGCGGCACAGCGCTGCCCCTGCACCTCCACAAGCCCCATCCCCGCCTGTCCACCATTCCAATCCCATCACCGGGCCCCGGGAGCACCAAGACCCCTACCCACGGAGGGGCAAATCAACAACTGGCTGCTCCGTACCATCACTCCCGGGCTCTCCCAAACAGAGCAGCGGTGGTGTACATTCAATCACCACAACCGTGGGTGGCGTCACGGACAATAAACTATCCCAAATCCCAATCCCCTTTCACTCACGGGTGAGGAGCGCCGCTCGAGTCCCCGGGATCCGGCCCATCGCTCGAGCCACCGAGCAGCAGAGGCCGCAGCAGCAGCGGCAGCCGGACCCGAGCAGTAGGGAGGGCGCGGCGTCCCCTCCTCCGCCCGCGACACACGACTCATCCTGGACCTCCCTGTGCACAATTTATGTGCTCAGGCTGAACGGAGGAGTACACATCGCGGGCTGCATTTTTAACACACCTCCCTATCACGTGACAAATTACGTCATACCTGGAAGGAGCCCAGAGATTCTAGCATCTACCTTTACTTTTAGTGCACGATCTAGACCCATGCAGCTCCGGAAGTAAATGCGTGACCTGGTAGCAGCTTGCCGCCATGACACAGAGGTTCGGTGAGTAGACAGCACGCACTCCTATCCCTATGATAAAATTGCACGCAAGTGGCTTGTATAGGGCACCATTCACACATGTAGGTGCACAGTAACTGGTTAGCAGCCTATTAGTCATGCCCATACCATTCGACTAGGCGGGCAGCGCCAGTACTATCTAAGTGCACGATACTGGGACTCCAATATAAAAGGCCTAACATTAAGGGGCCTTGTATATTGTGTGTGCAATTTTATCATCCAGCAATCGCCCCCTCCATGAATTGGAAGTGTGTGAGTGATTTGCTTCTTTTGCACCTGCCTTTACCTCTTTGGGGGTTTTGCTGCATCCTGCTAGTGCATTAGTTCCTTGGCCTGGGCAGGTTATAACTGCTGCCCTCTATTTGCTGTAAGTAATCTCTCTGTAAGAGTGTTATCAATTTTTTACTTTTCAGAGTCAGTTGTTGCATTTTTTCAAATATAAGACGCACAGGATCTGTGTCTGGGACTATCAGTGTGCCCGCTAATTAAAAACAATTAATTTGTACTTCTTCCCAAGCCCATAGTTCTGTCTTTGTCTTGGCACTGAAGCCAGCACCAAGAGGTGGCGGGATTATGGGCATGGGGAGTAGTGAAAAAACATTCTTTTTAATAGAGGGCACACATGCTAACCCAGCTGCTGGCTTACAGCAGCGGCTAGGTGATCATATGTGTCCACTATTAAAGACAATGAATATTCACTGCTCCCCAAGCTCATAATGCCAGGCATGTGGAGCAGTGAATATTCATTCTCTTTAATAGCGAGCACACGTGATCACCCAGCTGCTGGCTGGGCGATCACGTGTGTCCACTATTAAAGAGAATGAATATTCACTTCTCCCCCCACATGCATGATCCCTGGCATGGGGAGCAGTCAATATTCGGGCAGCTGACATCGATGTGTAACAGGGTTCACGTGACATTGACATCATGCACTGTCCCACTTACATGCTGAAGTCACGTGCCAGCATCAGAAGATGTGCACTGGGGAAGCGGAGGGATAGTGATTATAATCTTTTTTTTAATGTGTTCAGCATACTGGGAGGCAAATATACCAGAATGGGCCCATGGTGGGGGACATATATGCCATTATGAAGGACATATATACCAAAATGGGCTTGTGATGAGTGACATACTGTATATACCAGAATAAGTTACACATATACTGGAATGGGCCCATGATGGGAACATATGTGCCAGGATGGGGGTCATATATACCAGGATGAGGGTCATATATACCAGGATATGGACAAATATACCAGGATGAGGCCCATATATATCAGGATGGGGATCATATATACCAGCATAGGGGACATATGTACTAGGATAAGGGCCATATGTACCAGAATGGGGATCATATATACCAGGATGGGACAAGGATAGGCAACATATATACCAGGATGGAGGACATATACACCAGGATTGGGGACACATATAACTGGAGGGGGCCCAGGATGGGTTACTTTAATTTAGTATTAAGGGACATATCTGCAATAAGTGTTAGCAGCAGATCCCCCTTATAATAGTGCTTCCTAACCAAGTTTTTTTTCTTAAAAATTTTTTCCTATCTTATAAAACTTAGATGTGCTATATGGTCTGGTTTGTCTAATAGTTTTAAAAATAATGTAAATCTCTTTTTTTAGCCCATTTTTCCTAAGGAAAACAAACCTTGAATGGGGGTTTTGATATCCTTAGGCCTCACTCTCACTCATTACACAAATAAACCTCAATGGATATGCATCATCCAAAAATATTTCCCGGATCCATACATTCCTTTCCCAAGAAGCTACAAAAACCCTAGTACATGCCCTTATTATCTCCCGCCTTGATTATTGCAACCTCCTGCTCTGTGGCCTCCCTTCTAGCAGTCTTGCACCCCTACAATCTATTCTAAACTATGCTGCCCGGCTAATCCATCTGTCCCCCACGCTACTCCCCGACCTCTCCTCTCTGCCAATCCCTTCACTGGCTTCCCATTGCCCAACGACTCCAGTTCAAAACACTAACCATGACATACAAAGCCATCCACAACCTGTCTCCTCCCTACATCTGAGACCTAGTCTCCTGGTACTTACCTGCATGTAACCTTGGATCCTCACAAGATCTCCTTCTCTACTCCCCTCTCATCTCCTCTTCCCACCATCGCATCCAAGATTTCTCCTGTGTCTCCTGGAATGCTCTGCCACAACACATCAGACTCTCGCCTACCTTGACAAGCTTCAAAAGGAACCTGAAGACCCACCTCTTCTGACAAGCCTACAACCTGCCGTAACCCTCAGTCTGATATAACGCCTTACAACCAGCTCTGTCCTCACCTACTGTATCCTCACCTATCCCTTGTAGACTGTGAGCCCTCACGGGCAGGGACCTCTATCCTCCTGTACCAGTCTGTGCCTTGTATTGTTTATGATTATTGTACTTGTCCCCATTATGTATACCCCTTTCACTTGTAAAGCGCCATGGAATTGATGGCGCTATAATAATAAATAATAATCCAATAAGCTTTCAAGTCTATATACCCTTGAAATAGAAAATATGCCTAAAAGTGATGCTTACCGTGTAATTAAAACAAATCACACAGATATGTAAATATAATCAAAACAAATCGCAAGAATGTGTGTGTGTGTGTGTATGTGTATGTGTATGTGTATGTGTGTATATATATATATATATATATATATATATATATATATATACACACTGTGTTCCAAATTATTATGCAAAAAATATTTTTCCATATTTTCCTAAATTAACTTTATGAATTGAAGTCATTGTTTTTTTCCAGTCATCTACTGATCGAGTATAATTGAAATGTTTTTGAACAAACTGCCTATGAAAACAGTATATTTTTAAACATAATAAACACCCAAAATGCACTCAAAATGCATGTTCCAAATTATTATGCACAGCAAAGTTTTCAACCTTTTTATTTTTATTTTGAAAAACAAAATGGTCAAATGTGAAATTATAAGCATTATCAGCTTATTACAAAATGAAATCAAACATTTTTAATTCTAGGTGATGTTACATTTGCACATAGGACCCCTTGTTTGAAAGAAGCTTCTGAACTCTCTAGTCCATTGAATTTGTCAATTTTTGGATGGTTTGTGCTTCAATTGTTTTGCATGTGGACAGAATACCCTCCCAGAGCTGTTGCTTAGATGTGAACTGCCTTCTGCCATCATAGTCACTCCTTTTGATGATGCTCCAGAGGTTCTCAATGGGGTTTGAGGTCAGGGGAAGATGGTGGCCACACCATAAGTTTGTCCTCTTTTATGCCCATAGCAGCCAGAGATGCAGATGTGTTATTTGCAGCATGAGACGGTGCATTATCATGCATGAAAATGATCTTGCTGCGGAATGCACGGTTCTTCCTCCTGAACCATGGAAGGAAGTGCTGTTTTAGAAACTCCACATAGATTATGGAGTTCATCTTTACCCCTTCAGGGATCCTAAAGGGGCCGACAATCTCTATCCCCATGATTCCAGCCTAAAACATTACTCCACCTCCTCCTTGTTGGCGCCTTAGCCGTGTTTTCATGGGGTGTCCATCAACCAGCCATCCTCCACTCCATCCATCTGGACCATCGAGCATTGCACGACACTCATCGGTGAACAAAACAGTTTGGAAGTCAGTCTTCATGTATCGTTTGGCCCACTGGAGCCGTTTCTGCTTATGTGCAGTGGATAGAGGTGGTCGACAGGATGGCTTACGCACAGATGCAAACCTCTGAAGGACCCTGCATCTTGTTCTTCCGGGGACGTTGGAGGCACCAGCAGCTTCAAAAACTTGTCTGCTGCTATGACCAGGCATTTTAGCAGCTGCTCTTTTAACCTGACGCAATTGCCTGTTGGATAGAGTTCTCAATTTTTCCTTATCAGCACGCACACGTGTGTGCTGTGAATCAGCTACATACTTCTTGATTGTGCGATGATCACGATGAAGTGTCTTGGCAATCTTGATTGTAGTCATGCCTTGACCCAAATACTCCACAATTTGTTGCTTCTCAGCAGCCAACACATCCTTCTTCTTTCCCATTTTGGCAAAAAATGTAGGCTGCTTAATAATGTGGAACAGCCTTCTTAAGTAGTCTTGCCTTTATTTGGACACACCTTCCAAACTAATTTGCACAGGTATCTGCAATTGCTTTCAGTGATATAAAGAGCCCTGACACACATCACCATCAATGAGTTTAAATGACAAACAAAAAATTTCTGACCTTATCACTCCTAAACTCTTTTTGCATAATAATTTGGAATACAGTGTATATATATATATATATATATATATATATATATATATATATATACATATATATATTATATAGTGTGTGTGTATATGTATATATATATATTATATATATATATATATATATATATATATATATATTATATAGCGTGTGTGTATATGTATATATATATATATTATATATATATATATATATATATATATATATATAATGTGTGTCTGTAAATATATAACGTAAGTCTCTAGTGCATATTTTTAGTCCTTTCATTTAAACCTTCTGGTATTGAAATGATAAAATATTTAATAGGATTACCTGTTCATCAATTTATGAAACCAATTTGGATGAATGTCGGGGGATCTATTTTAAAGAATACTACAGTTTTTATTATGCTGAAATAAATATTTTCCAGATAGGCTGTGATTTATTACTGCCTTATTGGTATTTTATCTACGGTGGTTTCTCATGTAGTAAGGGTCGCACAAGTCAATGTGTGGTGCTGCGACCCCATGCACCAGTTGAACTGGTTCCTCTCAGTGTATGGGTGTTATTAGAGCACTTACATACACTGAACAAAAATATAAACGCAATACTTTTTTTTTTTCTCCCATTTGTATGAGCTGAACTCAAAGATCTAAGACTTTTTCTATGTACACAAAAGGTCCTTTTCTTATTCACAAATTTGTCTAAGGGGGGCTTTACACGCAACGATATCGCTAGCAAGCATACCCGCCCCTGTCGTTTGTGCATCACGGGCAAATCATTGCCCGTGGCGCACAATATCGTTAGGAGCCGTGACACGGACTTACCTGCCTAGTGACGTCACTGTGGCCGGCAAACCGCCTCCTTTCTAAGGGGGCGGTTCGTGCGGCGTCACTAAGCAGCCGCCCAATAGAAGTGGAGGGGCGGAGATGAGCGGCCGTAACATCCCGCCCACCTCCTTCCTTCCTCATTGCCGGCGGCAGCAGGTAAGCTATAGTTCGTCGTTCCCGAGGTGTCACACATAGCGATGTGTGCTGCCTCGGGAACGACGAACAACCTGCGTCCTCAAGAATCAACGATTTTTTGAAAATAAACGACGTGTCAGCGATGGACGATTTGGTGAGTATTTTCCCTCGTTAACGGCAGCTTGTTGGTTTCACAAGCAACGACGTGGCTAACTATGCCAGATGTGCGTCACGGAATCCGTGACCCCGGCGATATATTGTTAGATACGTCATTGCAAGTAACGGGGCCTTAAATCTGTGTTAGTGAGCATTTCTCCTTTGCAAAGACAATCCATCCTCCTTACAGGTATGGCATATCAAGATGCTGATAAGGCAGAATGATTATTGCATAGGTGTGCCTTAGGCTGGCCACAATAAAAAGCCACTCTAAAATGTGCAGATTTATAGTATTGAGAGAGCTTGGGGGGGTCAGAAGACCAGTTAGTATCTGGTGTGACAACCATTTGCCTCATATAGGGAAAGTAATTTCCTTCGCATAGATAAGGTTGTTGATTGTGGCCTATGGAATGTTGGTCCATTCCTCTTCAATGGCTGTGCGAAGTTGCTGGATAATGGCAGGAACTTGAACACACTGTTGTACATGCTGAGCATCCCAAACCTGCTTAATGGGTGACATGTCTGGTGAGTATTCTGGTTATGCATGAACTGGGATTTTTTCAGCTTCTTGGATTTGTGTACAGATCCTTCCAACATGGGGCCGTACATGATCATGCTGCAGCATGAAGTGATGGTCATGGATGAATGGTACAGCAATGGACCTCAGGATCTTGTCACAGTATTCAAAATGGCATCAATAAAATGTGCCTGTGTTCGTTATCCAAAACATAGACCTGCCTATACCATAATCCAACCACCACTATAGGCCACTTCATTCACAATGTTGACCTCTGCAAAACCACTCAATTCATGGGCAGAACCTTTGGACATTCCTGCAGTAACAAGCCAATTGGAGGCTCCCTCAAAACCTCTGACATCTGTGGCATTATGCTGTGTAATAAAACTGCACATTTTAGGCTATGTGCGCACGTGTGCGTAATTCATGCAGTTACGCTGCGCTTTGTAGCGCAGCGTAACTGCATGCGTCCTGCGTCCCCTGCACAGTCTATGGAGATTGTGCAGGGGCCGTGCGCACGTGGCATATTAGAACTCAGCGATTCGGCTGCCGCCCGAATCGCTGCGTTCTAAGAAGTGACATGTCACTTCTTCCGTGCGCTTTGCCGGCAGCCTCTGCTCTGTCTATGGCAGGAGCTGCAGGCAGAGCGCACGTTCTCGCAGGCACCTGCGCTTCATAACGGAGCTTTTCAGCTGCGCTCTGAAGCGCACCTTTTAGGTGCAGTGCAGAGCGCACACATGCACACATAGCCTTAGAGTGGTCTTTTATTGAGGCCAGCCTAAGGCACACCTATGCAGTAAACATGCTGTCTAATCAGCATTTTATATGCCACAGCTATGAGATGGATAGATTATCTTTGCAATGGAGAAATGCTCACTAAGACAGATGTAGATAAATTTGAGATCAATATTTGAGAGAAAAAGGCCTTTTGCGTATATAAAAAAAGTCTTAGATTTTGAGTTTAGCTCATGAAAAATGAGAGCAAAAACAAGTGTTGCTTTTATATTTTTGCTCAGTGTACAAGAGATAGCAGGCACAAAACTTAGGGGTACTTTACACGCTGCGACATTGCTAGCATCGGCTAGCTATGCCGAGCGCGATAGTACCCGCCCCCGTTGCACATGCGATATGTGGTGATTGCTGCCGTAGCGAACATTATCGCTATGGCAGCTTCACATGCACATACCTGCTCGGCGACGTCGCTGTGACTGCCGAAATATCCCTCCTTCAAGGGGGAGGTGCGTTCGGCGTCATCGCGACATAACATCCCGCCCACCTTCTCCCTTCCGTATTTCCGTCGGGACGCAGGTAAGGAGATGTTTGTTGCTCCTGCGGGTTTACACACAGCGATGTGTGGACCTACAGGAACGACAAACAACATCGTACCTGCGGTCGACCCAACATTATGAAAATGACCGACGCTACACAGATCCCCGATTTTCGATGCATTTGCGATCGATTATCGTCGCACGAAGGATTTACACTTTGCGATGTCGTTACCGGCACCGGATGTGCGTCACTAACGACGTGACCCCGACGATATTTCGGATGCGATGTCGCCACGTGTAAAGCACCCCTTAGTGTTCACCTCTTCATCTGTTTTACACAGAGGCACATACATTTCGGGAAAAACATTTCAGCAATACAGGTTGCCTGACTCGAACACTCCATTCCTTTCATCTGTCCTTCACTGACCACAGCCTTCAACAGTTATACACCTGCCCCTGCCAGGACTCACAGCTCTATTTCTGGCTTCAGGCTGTACTCACTACAGCAGAACTCTCTTTCTGTGTCTTTCACACTTCACCACACAGGGCCTTGGATGCTCTGGCCATATTACTCTGCCACTGGATCCAGTTTGGTCGGTGGCTGACCCCCACCTTGCTATGCACCCCAATTTGGGATGTATTCCACCTGTCTAGATTTTGGCGGTTGGTGACTGTTCACATTGTCATCAGGCCTTGTCCACAGGCTATTTAGTTCATGCAGCATTTGCTTGGACCTGTCCCGCCCACAGCCATGACTCATGGGTACGGGATTGAAATAGACCAGGTGAGTGCTGCTAAGAGCAGTTCTACTATTCATATGTGAGGCCGTATGGCACATTTTATAAAAATATTTTAGTGTAGGACTGCCTCAAATGAGATTTGCCGTGACGTGGCGAGGCAGCTCAAGAAATTGCAATTTTTTGCCAAAAATCTCAAAAAATTTTATAATAAGTACAGTTTGGAATTTTTAGTGCTGAAGTGCACATTTAGTGCTGGCTTTTTGTTTTTCTTCATAGAATCTTTCTATTTTGCTCCTCCCTTCACACACTCATCACTATGCGGCCTGGACTGTCCCACTCCTTGTGACCAGCTTCAGTTTACTACTAACTATTGACAAACTGTAACCAAGAAGTAACTCTGCTCTTGTTCCCAAATACTCCTACCATCTGCAGGGCCGGCTTACTGTTAACTTTTCCTTTCCCTACTGTCTATTCTGCTACAGCTCTGTAATGGGATCAACAATTCAGACTGCATCATTAATGTAGAAATGGATTTGAATATTGCTTCAGCACTTGCCGACAAGGGGGCAGTGTCAGACTGTGCAATCACAAACACAGAGGTGGGAAATCCCCTGCTGGAGCTTGTGTGTTCTAACCAGGAAGAAAAAGTGCGGGAAGGTTATTCAGCCCCGGAGCTCAGCCAGGAGAGAGCTGCGTGTGGTCTCCCTGAACAGAGGGCTCTTTTGCCACCGGATTCTTGGAGGAATCACCCTGTGGAAGTGGTTTCTGCCAACCCCGGTCTGCAGGACTTTGTTTTCCCCGAGGATCTAACCGGACTGCAGAGCATCGCGCCCGGAGTGCATATCCAGGGGCTGTGACAACTTGACTGCAGAGCATCGCACCCTGAGTGCAAGTGCAGGGGCCGTGACCTCCCTTCTTCGGCTTGGTGTGCCCCGGGACTAAAAGACTGACTAGAATCCGTTACCAGCGGGAGAAGATCAAAGGAAAAGACCGAGGAGCTGCATCCCTTCAGCGCTGCACCGGGACCCATCATCGTGAGACCCCAGGCCTGCGACGTGGGAGCGGCATCTTCTTCTGGGATAGACTGGTACGTGATTGTAGGGAAAGTTAGGGAAAGTTGCCGCCATTTCTTTGTTGTTTTTTTCCCTTTCCTCTTGCTGCGTACCCGGAAGGAGTGAAGATCCGGGGGCTCCACCATACACATGTGCGCAGATAGTTCGGTTGATTGTATTATAAATATGCTTCCTAGTAAAGAAATGTTACTACCGGTAAAATCTGAGTATGGGGATTTTGTTGGAATAGAGCATACACACACACCCGCGGCCCTACCACCGGTCGCTTCATGTGGCGTAGTCGGCAGGATGTGTGACCAACAAAATCATCCCCCGATAGTAACTTATAACCGGACGGCTCCCCCGCCGTCTATTGTCAATCAGGTGAGAAAGTTTGACGGACGGAACTATCCTGTAACTGAATGGACTGAACAACTTAAGATAGTGGGGGAAATGTATAACACTGATCCTAAGACCTTAGCAGAAATGGCCATGCTAACATTAGAGGGGGAAGCGTGGACGACAGTCAGGCTGGAGACGGTTAGGGGCCAGCGTACGTTGGATGACTTGGTGCGGGTGCTGGAGAACACCTATGGGCCGACCACTTATGCGGGAACATTGCGCTATATGTTTTTCCGGCGTACTCAGCTCGAGTTGGAGGACATTCCTCAATATGCCAATGCCCTTCAAGTGCTACTAGAACAAGCCTGTAGAAACGAAGAACAGATAGCTAGTACGGGTGCCCGTGACCTGGTGTTGAGAGATCAGTTCGTGACCGGATTGAGAGACCCGTACCTTAACCGCTCATTGCAAGATCTACTCCGGATAAATCCGGCCTTTACGTTCGCTGAGGTCAAACAAGAAGCTATAGAACGTTCAAGGGGACCTGTCGTGGAGACACAGACATATACCGCCGCTTGCAGGTCCATATCTGGTATCGGGACTCCGAACAGCGACACGGAAGAACTGAAGCAGATGGTGGCAGAGTTGCAGAAACAGGTGTTACAGCTCACCCTAGACCAACAGGCGGGCCGGCAAGCGAGACAACAACCCAGCCGGCCGATGGGAAGATGCTGGACATGCGGCGATCCCCGCCATAGAGCCAACCGTTGCCCCCAGAACTTTCAAGTTCATCCACAGTCCGATCCACCAGAACCAGCAAGTCATGTCCCACAACAGCGGCCGCCTTTAAACTAGACGCCCCTGCCAAAGAGGCTCACTCGGCAGGGGATGCCAAAGAGAGGGGTGTAGGAAAACAGAGCCAGCCACGGAACAAACTTGCATCAAATAGCCCCACCCTGGAAGTATTACTGGAAGGGATCGCCGTACAAGGGTTAATGGATACTGGGTCTCAGGTATCCACCATCTCCGAGCAGTTCTACGAAGAGTGTCTAAAGCCGCGGGTTGCCTATGACCCTGATACCGCCATCAAGATCAAAGCAGCCAATAATCTACCCATTCCGGTGACGGGAGTTGCCTGGATGAACACCGAAATCTGTGGCCAAGATCTCGGGAAGAGAGGGATAATTGTGGTCAGGGAAGGCTTTGGATCAGAGACGCCCATGATTATTGGGATGAACATTTTGAAAGACCTCAATCTGGTGTTGTTTACCAAGAAGGGGCCCAAGTACTGGCAAGAAGTGACCGCACATAGGGCCACCCGCTGTGCCTTTCAGCAAGTGGTCCGGACCTGCAACCTCCAGCGAATGACAGAAGAACAACTGCCGCTGGCCATGATCACCGTACCCCGCCATACTAGGATCACCTTACCGGCTGGGAAAGAGACAGTTATCTCACTACCCCTTAGCACCACGAGACAGCTTGAAGGCATGGAGGTGCTGATTGAGCCGCGCACCCCGAAGGAAGGGAAGCTGAATCCACTAGTCGCTCGAACTCTAGCAGTAGTGAAAAAGGGAAGAATTCCTGTCAGGCTGGGCAACACGGCTAACGTGAGCGTTGACCTAGAAGCCGGGACACAGCTCGCCCGAGTCTACGCTCTAACCGAAGAGGTGAACCCTATGAGCCCCCTCCAGTTTGTACCGTCTACAGAGGGAGATTGGACAGTGACGGTCTCTGCCATGGCCGCTGTCGCGGGTGACACCAACGCGGGGCGAGAACTACGAGAGAAGTGTCAGTTGGACGTATCCCAATACTCCAAACGGGAGGTGTCTCAGGTGGAAGAGCTACTTCAAGAGCATCAGGCGTCCTTTGCCCGGGATGACACCGACTTTGGGTGCACCACCAGTATCAAGCACGAAATCCCCACAGGTGACACTGCTCCTATCCGTGAAAGGTACCGCCAAATACCTTCCCAGCAATACCAAGAAGTGAAAAATCTCCTGAATTCCATGCTACACGCTGGAGTGGTACGAGAAAGCCAGAGCCCCTGGGCTGCACCGGTGGTGTTAGTCAAGAAGAAGGACAGGTCCCTGAGATTCTGTGTGGACTACCGCCGTTTGAATGCTTGCACCATCCGGGACTCATACCCTTTGCCAAGGATCGAAGAATCCCTGACAGCCCTGAAGAAAGCCAAATACTTCTCTTCATTGGATCTGGCCAGCGGATATTGGCAGGTACCTATGCACGAGAAAGATAGAGAGAAGACTGCTTTCATCCTACCCATGGGCCTGTACGAGTTCGACCGGATGCCCTTTGGTCTGAACAACGCGCCGGGGACTTTCCAGCGGCTGATGGAGCGCTGCTTGGGAGACTTCAACTTCGACTTCACCCTCATCTACCTGGACGACATTGTAGTCTATTCGGCCACATTTGAAGAACACCTGCAGCAGCTGCGCCGTGTGTTCAGTAGGTTGAGAGAACATGGCCTGAAGTTGAAACCCAACAAGTGCCGTCTTCTGCAGCCCGAGATCAATTATCTGGGCCACCGGATCTCAGCCGAAGGTGTCCAGCCGTCTTCAGAGAAGATAGCCGCCGTACGGGATTGGCCGCAGCCCACAAACGTCAAGGAGGTCAGGGCTTTCCTGGGGTTGGCCGGCTACTACCGCCGGTTCGTCAAAAACTTCGCCCGGCTTGCTGCACCCTTGCATGACCTGCTTTGAGGGACCACCAACAGCCCCAGAGGACGACCCATCAGCTGGGGACCCAGCCAGGAAGAGTCCTTCCAAGCCCTAAAGGGTGCCTTAACGTCTCCCCCCATCCTGGCATGTGCGGACTACAACCTACCCTTCCAACTACACACCGATGCCAGCCTACAGGGTCTAGGGGCAGTACTTTCACAGGTCCAAGAAGGCAAGGAACGGGTCATAGCCTATGCCAGTCGGTCCCTACATGAGGGCGAGAAGAACCCCACCAATTATAGCTCGTTCCGGCTGGAGCTGTTGGCCCTAACGTGGGCTATGGCGGAGAAATTTGCGGGATACCTCACGGGGGCTGAAGTACTAGTCCTGACCGATAACAACCCGTTGGCCCACTTAGAAAATGCGAAGCTCGGAGTCATGGAGCAGCATTGGATGGCTCGGCTCTCCAAGTTCAATTACAAGATGAAATATAGGGCTGGAGCTGAGAATCAAAATGCGGACAGCCTGTCTAGAGTGTCATACCCCTTACTCAACCGAGACCGGGATGAAGAATTAGAAGGGGACGAGACGCCTGACTTTGCAAAGCTCGCCCAACAGATGACGGATTACCGCCAGTTCGTTGTGGGCCAAGCTGGAACTCCAGTGGGGGTCGCCTTGCCACCCCAGGAGTGGTGCAGGCTCCAGGATCAGAACCCTGAATGGGCTCTACTCAAACAATGGGTGAAGCGGCAGCAGAAGCCTCCCGCCGATACACGGGCACGACTGTCTACCGGGACCTTGACCCTGCTCAGTCAGTGGGACCGGCTGATTCTGAGAGAAGGAGTGCTATACCGGAAGGTTCTCTTGTCGCACATGCTGGAGGAATGCACACAAGTTGTGGTGCCTGAGCAATTGGCCCGTGAGATGGTGGCCCAAGCCCACAAAAGGAATGGACACTTCGGAATAGACAAGACCTTTCGATGGATTCAACAGTCCATCTTTTGTCCGGGGCTCCGCAAGCTGGTTGAAGACGTCTGCCAGACCTGTCGCACCTGTGAACTACACAAGTCCCCTGAGCAGCGGGCACCTGTCCAGACAATTAAAACATCCAGGCCCCTTGAGCTGTTGATGGTGGACTACCTGCTGATTGGGACGGCGAGCAGGAAGAAAAAGTGCGGGAAGGTTATTCAGCCCCGGAGCTCAGCCAGGAGAGAGCTGCGTGTGGTCTCCCTGAACAGAGGGCTCTTTTGCCACCGGATTCTTGGAGGAATCAGCCTGTGGAAGTGGTTTCTGCCAACCCTGGTCTGCAGGACTTTGTTTTCCCCGAGGATCTAACCGGACTGCAGAGCATCGTGCCCGGAGTGCATATCCAGGGGCTGTGACAACTTGACTGCAGAGCATCGGACCCTGAGTGCAAGTGCAGGGGCCGTGACCTCCCTTCTTCGGCTCGGTGTGCCCCGGGACTAAAAGACTGACTAGAATCCGTTACCAGTGGGAGAAGATCAAAGGAAAAGACTGAGGAGCTGCATCCCTTCAGTGCTGCACCGGGACCCATCATCGTGAGACCCCAGGCCTGCGACATGGGAGCGGCATCTTCTTCTGGGATAGACTGGTACGTGATTGTAGGGAAAGTTAGGGAAAGTTGCCGCCATTTCTTTGTTGTTTTTTTCCCTTTCCTCTTACTGCGTACCCGGAAGGAGTGAAGATCCGGGGGCTCCACCATACACATGTGCGCAGATAGTTCGGTTGATTGTATTATAAATATGCTTCCTAGTAAAGAAATGTTACTACCGGTAAAATCTGAATATCTGGATTTTGTTGGAATAGAGCATACACACACACCCGCGGCCCTACCACCGGTCGCTTCAGCTCTAATGGGAAACATTCCATTAAATTCAGCATAAAACAGTGTTTAAAATAATACTAGTATCAGCTAAACATTTTCAGGGAGGGTGTCAGACATCTTCTTACTCATTTACCATCATACAATGAATTGGTTGTGTAGTCCTAATAAAATGTAGTGCATGGAATAACTACATTCCCATAAATAAATTATTAGGAAAATTTAAAAAATGATTTAATTGAAATTGTTTCACTTGTAGATAATTGAAAGTATTGCACTATTCTATCACAAAAAACAGGTTTTTTTTTATATATATATATATATATATATATATATATGGTAAAAGAGCCTTTGAACTGCTCTGGAAGTTACTGATGGTGGGGCCTGGAGACTGGTGATTTTACTGGACTGATAGCTCAGTAGCTGAGAGTAAGGCCGGAGTCACACTTGCAAGTAACTCGGCGAGTTTTGCATCAGCATCACGTGGTATGGCGGCTGTTGTGAACGTGTGTGGGTGCTGTTCTGAAGCTCCCTCTGGTGGCCAGGAATGGTAGTGGAGTTGAATCTGAGCCTGTGATTAAGACAGGTGTCTGTATTAATTGGGAATTGGGGAAGTCCTATTGCAGACATGTCTGGTCTATATAAGAGAGCACTTTTTCCCAGCTGTCGCCGGTTATAATTGTATATTCCTTGGTCTCTGCTCCTGGCCTGCAGCTGTTGTCCTTCCCTGTATTCCTGAGCAAGACGTCTGCAGATAAGTTTCAGTTTTTGCCTTGTTTCCTGGTTTACACGTTAGGGTGTTGTTTTTACTTGTTTTGCTTTGTGTCTGTTTTCTTGCAGGTGAAGTTTTGTTTCAATGGTGTTGTGAGCATGGGGGTTTCCTCTGTGCTGGCTCTCCTGCATGAAAAGGGATTTTATCCCTGTCTGATTTGATTATTTGTCCTCCTGTATGTTGTGTTCTTTTTTGGTATTTTGTTCTCCCATTATTTACAGGAGTACCTGATATAGTGGGAGTGAGGTCGTATGACCTCCAGGGCCTCTTTTCCTATCAGGAGTTTGGTATTTTTCTATAGGGATTTTGCACTGACCACAATAAGTTCCTTTCCTTTTCTTTGTATCAAGTTAGTTGGTCCTCGCCTTTGCTAATTCTATATTTCCTATCTGAGTATTGTGTTTTCCTATATCACCATAATCTTTGTATATAGGGGCTACTTAGTCCTTTGGGGACTGCTCTGAGGCAAGGTAGATTTCCTCATTTCATTCTGTGAGGCATAGCTAGTTTCTCAGGCTGTGACATGGCATCTAGTTTTTTTTAGGAACGCTCCATGGCTACTTCTAGTGTGGTCTGATAGTCAGGGAATTACGGTCAGCCCAGGATCCAATTACTCCTGTTTCTTGGTGTTTTTTCACCAATGGGAGTTTTTTTTTTTTTTTTTTTAAATCTTCCACGGTTACCGGATCATAACAGCCACACACTCTCTGAACAGGAGCATTTCAGCTGCATAGAAATACATGCAGCAGACCTGCTCCTGTCAGGAGAGAAGCCAGCCGCACCGGGTGATGCGATTCGATAATCGTACAAGTCACAAGTTGGTGTGAGCGCACCCTAAGGGCTCCGCCACACATCCGTGAAAACCACGTCCGTGTAAAACGGGCCGTTTTTCGGGTCCGTTTTCCGTTTTTTATGTCCGTTTTTATGGTATGTGTGGCCTGCGTGTGTATCCCGTATGCTAGCCGTATGTGCGTGTGGAATGTCCGTGTGTGCGTGAGTGAAATAACTGACATGTGTATGTGTTGTCCGTGTGAAATGTACGTGTGTGATGCAAAATGTCGTTACTACATGTCGGAAGACAGAGTAGCGGGATGAGAATGAACTCGGGTGAACTTCACCCGACTTCATTGTCATGCCGCGGCTCTGTCTTTGTGCCGTGTACTGATTAGCGGTCACCTGTGAAGGATTCACCGGTGACCGGTAATCCCCCGAGTGACTGAAGTGTCCCCCCCTCTCTCATACTCACCGATCCCCGATCACCGGCGCTGCACGGCGTTCACACTGCTCCGGCGGCTTTTTCTAATTTGAAAAAGCCGGCCGCCCATTAATCAATCTCGTATTCCCTGCTTTACCCGCCCACCGGCGGCTGTGATTGGTTGCAGTGAGACACGCCCACCATGCTGAGTGACAGGTGTCACACTGCACCCAATCACAGCAGCCGGTGGGCGTGTCTATACTGTGCAGTAAAATAAATAAATAAATAATTAAAAAAACCGGCGTGCGGTCCCCCCCCATTTTAATACCAGCCAGATAAAGCCATACGGCTGAAGGCTGGTATTCTCAGGATGGGGAGCTCCACGTTATGGGGGGCCCCCCACCCTAACAATATCAGTCAGCAGCCGCCCAGAATTGCCGCATACATTATATGCGACAGTTCTGGGACAGTACCCGGCTCTTCCCGATTTACCCTGGTGCGTTGGCAAATCGGGGTAATAAGGAGTTATTGGCAGCCCATAGCTGCCAATAAGTCCTAGATTAATCATGTCAGGCGTCTATGAGACACCCTCCATGATTAATCTGTAAGTTACAGTAAAAAAACACACACAGCCGAAAAAATCCTTTATTAGAAATAAAAAACACAAACACATTCCCTCATTACCAATTTATTAACCCCGACAAACCCTCCATGTCCGGCGTACTCCACGGTCCTCCAGCGTCGCGTCCAGCTCTGCTGCATGCAGGTGACAGGAGCAGCAGAAGACACCGCCGCTCCGGTCACCTCCACGCAGCTAATGAGATGAGTAGCGTGATCAGCAGCTGTCAGTCTGGTAACTCGCGGTCACCGCTGGATCCAGCGGTGGCCGAGGGTAACCTCAGTGACAGCAGCTGATCGCGCTACTCATCTCATTAGCTGCGTGGAGGTGACCGGAGCGGCGGTGTCTTCTGCTGCTCCTGTCACCTGCATGCAGCAGAGCTGGACGCGACGCTGGAGGACCGTGGAGTACGCCGGACATGGAGGGTTTGTCGGGGTTAATAAATTGGTAATGAGGGAATGTGTTTGTGTTTTTTATTTCTAATAAAGGATTTTTTCGGGTGTGTGTGTTTATTTACTGTAACTTACAGATTAATCATGGAGGGTGTCTCATAGACGCCTGACATGATTAATCTAGGACTTATTGGCAGCTATGGGCTGCCAATAACTCCTTATTACCCCGATTTGCCAACGCACCAGGGTAAATCGGGAAGAGCCGGGTACTGTCCCAGAACTGTCGCATATAATGTATGCGGCAATTCTGGGCGGCTGCTGACTGATATTGTTAGGGTGGGGGGCCCCCCATAACGTGGAGCTCCCCATCCTGAGAATACCAGCCTTCAGCCGTATGGCTTTATCTGGCTGGTATTAAAATGGGGGGGGACCGCACGCCGTTTTTTTTAATTATTTATTTATTTATTTTACTGCACAGTATAGACACGCCCACCGGCTGCTGTGATTGGGTGCAGTGTGACACCTGTCACTCAGCGTGGTGGGCGTGTCTCACTGCAACCAATCACAGCCGCCGATGGGCGGGTAAAGCAGGGAATACGAGATTGATTAATGGGCGGCCGGCTTTTTCAAAAGAGGAAAAGCCGCCGGAGTTTTTATAACAGCCGTTCAGCGCCGCGCTGGAGATCGGGGAATGGTAAGTATGAGAGAGGGGGGAACTGACCGACAGACAGCTAGAGGGACAGACAGACATAGAGACCGACCGACGGACTGAGGGAGAGAACGAAACATAAAAAGAAAAAAGACTGACATGACATGAAAAAAGCACAAAACATACAGGGAACAAACAGAGATGCGTCCGTGTCACTCGGACGTGCGCACAGACCCATTGACTTTCATTGGGTCCGTGCTGCGTGTTGCGTGAATAAAACGGACATGCTGGCGTGAGACACGGCCCACAAAACGCATCACGGAGACGGACAAACGGACATAACCAAAAACGCAAGTGTAACCGCTGAGATATAGTAACATTGGTGCACGTTTGGCCGTGTCTCCAGTATACACGGAAACGGACCAAACACGCACGTTTTTCACGGATGTGTGGCGGAAGCCTAAGGGTGAGAGACATGTGCAGTTAAATGCAGTGTAGAAACAAATGGGCTCTCCTGGAATTTAAATACTGCACACAACTGGCCAGGATCTGGTGGCCAAGCTCCCTGGAAACAAGCTGTGCATCATGTAAGATGTTCTCACAACATAAAAATTAAATCAGAAGATAGAAAAAGCAATTCAATTGAAAACTTGCTAATTTTAATGCTTTCTAGCTAACTCCTGCAATATAATAACATAAGACTACTCCTTTAAGCTGTCTGAACATTTTTTCTTTCTTCCTTTAAACTCTGTATCTGCACAAATGTAACCATATTGGATCCATTTGATCAAAGACAATGGTAACTAAAAATATAGTACAAGAAGAAATTTTTTTTTGCACATTAAATTTTTAATCACCATCAATATTTAGTATATTTAATTCCACTTTAGTTACAGTTGTATATTCCCTTCTTTATAAGAAGGGGGGTCATGTATCGAGAAAGCCATAAATAATGGTATTTGTCAACAATTCGATTTACAATAATCTTGTGAGAGCTGGGAAGGTGATAAAATAATTTATGCTCACTAGTAACTTCTCTTATGTCCTTACACAACACCGACATGTTTCTATGCACTGGTCTTTGCTTTCTCTGACAGGCACTCCCTTCCGATCACTTGTGCCAGTGTCAGAAAGGCGCATCAGAAAAGCCAAAGACTGGTGCAAAGCACAGTACTAAGGAAATATTCTGGAGGCAGCATTCAAGATAAAAGCTTCTCGATGGTTTTATTTACTCCCCATAGCAACCAATCACAGAACAGCTTTCATTTTGTATTCTGTTATTGAAAATTGAAAGCTGTGCTGTGACACCTACAAACGTAAATGTATTTTACTGGGATTTTATATGCTATAGCAACATAAAGTAATAGGTATATGTGAAGTATAAAGTATGAAGTATAAATATTTTAAAAATATAAATCTAGTGCTTTTTTTGTGGTGGTACGCGCCGGTACGGCGTAACGGAAAATCTGAAGAGCGCCTCTGGCTTTTGTCCACATGGCTAATTTGTAAACTATACTAATTAGCCATGTGGAGCGGAGGCACAAGCCAGAGGTGTCTCTAGGGAGCGCTGTCGGGCTGCCTGATGTGGCGGTGTGGAAGTCTGCCGGGTGGTAGCCGCTATTCTCTGAACGTGGCTGTCACGCTGACAGCCGCACTCATAGAAGCTGCAGCGCGCGTCTCCCACTGCAATTGTCCTCGTATCTGTCAGACGCGAGGACAATTGGAGCGGTGACGCCGGCGCTGACTTCCGAGTCAGAGCGATGGCTGTCATGTCATCAGGTCAGCTGATCAGACTGCTGACCCGGAAGCCAGCGCCGCAGTGCAGAGGCGGCAGAGAAATGCTGAGAAGTGCTCCACTGTGGAGCTGAAGAAGACACGGATGGAGGAACATTATGGGGTAAGAGGGAAGTATTTATGAAACAGTATGGGGGAGAGACGGTGGGGGAGGGAACCATCTGGGGACACACTATGGGGAGGACAGAGGGTGGGGAATGGGAACCATCTGTGCACACACTATGGGGGGGACAGAGGGTGGGGAGGGGGCAATATGTATATACACAGTATGGGTGGGGGAGGGAACTATCTGTGGACAGAATATGGAGAGAGAGAGAGGATGAGGTTTCATGCATAGGGAGAGAAATGATGAGGGGTGATGTATGGGGAGAGAGGATGAGGTTTCATGCATGGGGACAGAGAGGATGAGGTTTCATGCATGGGGACAGAGAGGATGAGGTTTCATGCATGGGGACAGAGAGGATGAGGAGTGATGCATGGGGACAGAGAGGATGAGGTTTCATGCATGGGGACAGAGAGGATTAGGGGTGATGCATGGGGACAGAGAGGATATGGAGCGAACTGGAAAGAAATTTTGAGGACACAGAATAAAGAGTGACATGGCATGGGGAGCAAGTGGGCAGGATGGGGAGTGAGGGGAAAAGTATATGGACACGAAGGAGGCAGTGAAGAGACAGTAAGGGATGAGAAGAATGTGAGGGGCACAGAATAAAGACTGGGTAGTGGAGGGGGGCAGTATGAAGAGGGGGTAGAATGGGAGGACAGTGTGAGGTTATAGCGAGGACTGGGAGTATAATGAAGGCACAGTATAAAGACTGGGCAGTATAAGGGGACACTATAAACAGTAGGCTCAGTTTGGAAAGAGGGAATATGGAGGGCATGTACCATAAGAGGGACAGTGTGGGTCATATTTTGTGCAGAGAATACTGTGAGGGGCCATTATTTATTCTGGGGCACAGTGTAGGGCAGATATTTTTTAAGTAGAAGTATTATAATCATTCTGCTATTTTTAGGGGCATCGTGTTGGGATGTGTTACAGAGGACCGGAGAAGATGGAAATCTGCAGAGACGAAATGTGAATGTGAAAAGTCATCATGGTGTCAGGACAAGGTGAATAGAAAGAAACGACTCAGAGGTAACATTATCTATAAGGTACCTGAATGTAAATGTTTATTTCTGATACTATGTCCTATCATTAGGCCTTGGTCCCACTTGCGCATTGCTTCTGATGTGAGCGCAATGGGACCCCCACTGATCAGCTGATTATGGTGCAGGTGGCCGGAAATGCTTATTTCTGGATCTGCTCCGTCCTCTGATGGTGTCTGCAGCCGGGTACTGCACATCCGCCTCATTGATTTTCATAGGAGACTGCTGCCACTAGCAGAAGACGGAGCAGATCCAGAACTGAGCATTTCAGGCCACCTGCCAGCACCGGTACCTAGTGTGGGGAATTGGCGGGGTTGCCAGGTGCCGGAACCCGACCAGTCAGACATTGGTGACCTATCCTAAGGAAAGGTCATTAATGTTAAAGTAGTGGACAATCTCTTTAATAAAGTCTTGTGCCATCTGGCAAGTTAAGGGTTACTATGTTTATATTTATGTTCTTAGGAGCATTAAAGGGGTTGTCCAAATTTGCGATGAGTCTGCAGTCACTCCTTGTGTCACTCTGTGACTGCAGCCTTCTGAATTCTCTGCGTGCACTCTGCACGCTGTCAGGATTCTCTGGTCCCGGTGGTGAGAGTGGGAGGTTATGAAGCTGCAAGTATGCGATTTACATAGATTCATACATGGTCACGTGCTGAACAGACAAGCTCAATGAAAATGAATTAACTGAGGCTGGACACATCAAATCAGAATGTGGCCAGAAGTGTACAAATCTCATACTTGTGCTCACATGATCGTCCACTCTCTCCACTGGCACCGGTACACCCCACCGTCCCCCCACTCCTCAATGTTGGCCCACGGTGTGCCTGACAGCACCCCCCCACCCCTGCTCCTCGGCGTACCAGGAAATATATTTTTTTACAAAAAAAGCACTGTATAAATCTAAAAATTAGGATGTGCATTTGTATTCAGCCCCCGAATCATTACTTTGAAGGACCACCTTTCATTGTAATTACTGCTACAAGTATTTTGGGGTAGGAGTCTCTCTACCAGTTTTTCACATGTAGAGGCTGAGATTTTTTGCCCCTTCTTCTTTGCACACTAGTTCTAGCTAAGTGAGATTGGATGACAAATGTCTGTAAACAGCAGTTTTCAACAGATTCTTAATGGGATTTAGGTCTGTACTGTGACTGGGCCACTCAAACACATGAATATGCTTTGATGTAAACCATCCATTGTAACTCTGTATGTATGATGAGGGTTGTTGTCCTGATGGAAAGTGTGCCTAAGCCCCAGTCTCAAGTATTTTCGAGTCTCAAACAGCTTTTTCTCCAAGATTGAGCAGTATATAGCTCTAGCCATCTTCCCATCAACTCTGACCAGCTTTGCTGTCCCTACTGTGGAAAAGCATCCCCACAGCATGATGCTGCCACCACTGAGTTTGATGATAGGGATGGTGTTTTCAGGATGATGTGCAATGTTATCTTTCCACCACAGATAGAACTTTTTTGGCTAAATAAAAAATGCTATTTTTGTTTCATGTGACAAGAGCACCTCCTTTTTCCATATGCTAGCTGTGTCCCCCACTTGCTTTTTGCAAACTGCAAACGAGACTTCTTATGGCTTGCTTTCAAAAATAGCTTTCTTCTTGCCACTCTTCTATAAAGGCCAGATTTGTGGAGCTTACAACTAATAGTTGTCCTGTGGACAGATTCTTCTACCTGAGCGGATCTCTGCAGCTCTTCCAGAGTGACCATGGACCTTTTGGCTGCTTCTCCAATTACTGCTCTTCTTGTTTCGAATCTCAGTTTAGGTGGATGGCCATGTTTTGGTAGGTTTGCAGTTGTGCCAAACTACTTCCATTTTTGGATTGAACAGTGCTCCGTAACATACTTAGAGCTTAGGCTATTTTTTTATAAGCTAACCCTGCTTTAGTCTTCTGCACAACTTTATTCCTGACCTGTCTGGTGTGTTCCTTGGTTTTCATGATGCTGTTGATCCCTACTGTTCTCAAACAAACTTGTGAGGCCTTCACAGAACGGCTGTAGAAATAATGAGAATAAATCACACACAGGTGGACTAATTTTACTAATCATATGACTTCTGGAGGCAATTGGTCACTTAGGATTTTATTTAGGGGTATCACACTGCAGAGGGCAGAATACAAATATACATCACAATTTTAATATTTATATTTTTAAAATATTTAGAAAACCATGTTTTGTTTTCCACACACTTCACAAATACTTTCCTTTTTGTGTTGGTATATCAAATAAACTGCTAAAATACATTTGAGTTTGTGGGTGTAACATAAAAAAATGTGGAAATTTTCAAAGGGTATGAATACTTTTACAACGCAGTGTATATCACTGGTCTAACATTGTCAGCCATTAGCTAGAAGAGTGGTGTATTAAAATATCAGACAATCCAGACATGGCACATCAACTAAGAGCTTGTTCACATGGAATGCAATTTTTTTTTTGGGTGCATTTTTCCGTACTGAAAAACCTCAGACTGTCATAGTAGAAAAACAATCTCTGACTTTCACAGTACGGGTATGTGCACATTCTGGTTTTTAGTGTAGAAAATCTGTTGCAAATATTCAAAGTGTTGGCAGGACAATTACTGTGGAAAATATGCTCTTTTTAAACCCGTTATTTGATGCATATTTTAAGTGATTTCACTTGTTTTTTTCTAATTTATCTGAACAGGTAAAAACGCTGCAAAAGACAAGAACGTCTACATCTATTTTTAATAATTGCGTATGCTTCCCTATATGAGCAAAAAAAAAAAAAATAGAAAAAATTACTGGAGTGCTTATTTAATTATTTAATTATTTTTTGTAGTATTTCCTAAATTGTAAACAAATTAAAAGAAATCTAAAAATATGAAAAAAAAATTTCATCATAAAATATATACATATAGTATATGACGCTTTCTCTCTAAGTATCAGCATAAAACATGAAAAAAATGGAAATATATACAGTATGTTAGTCAATTCAAGACCAGGTGATTCATACATTAGCGTTTACATCCAGTATAAAGAGCTTTTCTCTCATTCGAATAATGACATTTTTTTTGCATCTTTTTTTGTGATACATTGGGCTTAACTTTTAGTATATTTTCATACTATCTTTTTTATGAGTTTTGCCAAAATCTGGCGATATCACAGGGGAAATAAAGGAAACACTTTTCTGTTTTGCCATCGTTAAATACATTTTTAAGACACAAATGACCACTGGAATATATTTTAAAATTCTTGCCCTATCTGAAACAATTCTTTGCATACATTGGACATGTTTGTTTGTTTTTTCACTCATGGCGCCGGTCCTAGTAAAAGCACTTTGGATTGGCTTTGCCTTATTTTGTTTTCATGTGTTTTCTTTATTTATGTATTTTTCATTCCCTTGATACATTTTTGCGCCCCCCCTTAAAGTAAAAAAAAAAAAAAAAAAAAAAAAAGACCTTGGGGGGGCATTTCAGCGTTTAATATGTCAAGGAGTACATGCTCCAGTGTTTGCACTGTGGGATCATTATACACAAGCCCTGGATTATGTAATCTCAAGACTATATAAACATATAATGATATAGTGCAATCACTTCTATAGAAAACATGTAAGAAGGCATATCGTTGAAACAGCTCATCTGGCTGAAATTAATTATTATTTACGCCCTTAAGTTGCTGTTTTTCAGGAAGTTGGACTGGAAATGATGAACTATAGTACAACCAATAGAAATCAGCCATGTAGACTAAATGTTCCATGTTATGGAAAGAATCAGATTCATACATCCACTAGCGGAGGTTGAAGTCCTTATCCCTTGAGCCGTCATACCCACGGGCTGTTTTTCATGAATGAACCTCTCCAGGGGCAGCGATTATAAATTCACATCTGATCCTGCTATTGAGTAACAAGTATAATATAGCATATACAGCTCTGGCAAAAAGACCACTTCAATATTTTCAATTTTTCTGATTTTTCTCTTTATAGGTATATTTTTGAGTAAAATGTAAATTGTTCTTTTATTCTATAAACTACTGACAACATGTCTCCGAATTTCCAAGCAATAAATTTAGTATTTATTTTCTGAATATGAGAAATGGTCAAAATGATAAAAAATGCATTGTTTTCAGACCTCAAATAATAATAAGTTCATAATCATTTAGAAACAACAATACTAATAATGTTTTATCTCAGGAAGAGTTTAGAAATCAATATTATGTGGAATAACTATGATTTTTAATCACAGCTTTCATGCGTCTTGGCATGCTTTGCACCAGTCTTTTAAACTGCTTTTGGGTGATCATATGCCACTCCTGGTGCAAAAATGTAAGCAGTTCTTTGTTTGATAGCTTGTGACTATCCATTTTCCTCATGATTACAATCCAGAGGTTTTCAATGGGGTTCAAAAATAGAGGACAACCCCGGCACACGACTACTCCCAAAATAAGTAAAACATACGGCTGTTCATATGCAAATTTCTCTTTATTGGTCAAATTATTCTGTAAAAGATATGTAGTATGATTCGTCCAAACAAGTCGACGTTTCGGCTTTAGGCCTTCGTCAGACTGGACTTTATCTGAACATAATGACAAAATAAAAATCAATATCATATATACAAAATGGATAGAATGCAGTACAATTTCCAACAACATAATAATGTGACAATGACATTGTAACAAGGTAGAGACATAACGTATCATATTGTGACAAAATCACGTAGTATAAGGATATAGGTACCCTCTATTGTACAGTGAAATATATATACATCCTTTAATCAATAGGCTAGCTGTATATCGGATCCGGGATTCAAATATCAGGTGATTATGTGATAGTGGTTAATTTTAATGGAAAACCGACCATACATAGAGGAAAAGTGACAAATAGAACGAAAGAAGAAAAAAGAAGTCCGGTAAAGGAAAGGCAGAAGATAAGATGAAGACAAAAGGGGGCAAAATGGCAGATAAAGTAGTCCGAGGAAGCCCAATATGCCACTCACCACTGTTGGTATGATAACATAGAATCACATCAAGGCGTGAGCCAAGGGATAAATGATGGAGGAAAATACGTCAAGTATGACATACACTATAATAAAGAAGATATGTATTAAGTGGGGTTCATATCAGCATAACCATACAATCTTAGTAACAGGTATCTAGTGTTTACTACTCGTCACCGTACAACAACATTATGTATATGAACTGATCAGTGATATGAACCCCACTTAATACATATCTTCTTTATTATAGTGTATGTCATACTTGACGTATTTTCCTCCGTCATTTCTCCCTTGGCTCACACCTTAATGTGATTCTATGTTATCATACCAACAGTGGTGAGTGGCATATTGGGCTCCTCGGACTACTTTATCTGACATTTTGCCCCCTTTTGTCTTCATCTTATCTTCTGCCTTTCCTTTATCTGACTTCTTTTTTCTTCTTTACTTCTTTTCTTCTTTCCTTTTATTTGTCATTTTTCCTCTATGTATGGTCAGTTTTCCATTAAACTTAACCACTATCACGTAATCACCTGATATTTGAATCCCGGATCCGATATACAGCTAGCCTATTGATTAAAGGATGTATATATATTTCACTGTAGAATAGAGGGTACCTATATCCTTATACTACGTGATTTTGTCACAATATGATACATTATGTCTCTACCTTGTTACAATGTCATTGTCACATTATTATGTTGTTGGAAATTGTACTGCATTCTATCCATTTTGTATATATGATATTGATTTTTATTTTGTCATTATGTTCAGATAAAGTCCAGTCTGACGAAGGCCTAAAGTCGAAACGTCGACTTGTTTGGACGAATCATACTACATATCTTTTGCAGAATAATCTGATCAATAAAGAGAAATTTGCATATGAACAGCCGTATGTTTTACTTATTTTGGGAGTAGTAGTGTGGCGGGGTTGTCCTCTATTTTTGCAGCCCTTTTCACCTGAGCACCTATATATCGGTGACACAGAGCTTCTCTCCAATTTTAATGGGGTTCAGGTATGGAGATTGGGCTGGCCATGACAGGGTTTTGATGTGGTGGTCCTTCATCCACACATGGATTGACCTAGCTGTGTGGCATGGCGCATTGTCCTGCTGGAAAAAACATTCCTCAGAGTTGGGGAACATTGGAAGGAAGCAACTGTTTTTCCAGGATAACCTTGTATGAGGGTTGATTCATATGTCCTTCACAAAGTTTAATCTGCCAAATTCCAGCAGTGCTGAAGCATCCCCAGAACATCACTGATCCTCCACCAAATTTCACAGTGGGTGCAAGACACTGTGGCGTGTATGCCTCATCAGGTCTCCGTCTAACATTTAGATGACCAGGTGTTGGGCAAAACTGAAAATTAGACTCATAAGAGAAGATTACCTTACTCCAGTGTTCTATGGTCCAATCCTTATGTTTTTTGGCAAACTTCAGCCTGGCTCTCCTTTTGCTTCTCATTGATGAAAGGCTTTTTTCTAGCTTTACATGACTTGAGCCCTGCCTCTAGAAGCCGCTTACTAACTGTTCTTGCCGTGCACTTCACACCAGCTGCCATTTGCCATTCCTTGTGTAGGTCACTCGATGTCATTCTGCGGTTGCTGAGTGATATTCGAATAAGATCTGTTGCTTTGCTGTCCCCAATGTCTGCTGCTTGATCTTGTTGTAATGGACTGCCGTCTTAGAAATTTTAAGGATGGAGGCAACATGACTCTCACTGTATCTCTCTGCTAGTAAAGCCAGAATTGAGCCCTCTTTTCCTCACTCAAAACTTTTCCTTTCAACTCCTTTGGCATGGTTAAAAGTTATTTTTTCATTCCTATTACTTTTGGGATATTACTAGCACTTGTTTTGCCATTCAGCTTGTCCTATAGCCAAAGGATTTTAAAGACCACAGCAGTGTTTTTTATACTTTCCGTCATTAAATAAGATTTGGTTCAGGTGATCAACTAATCAGAAGCACATTAAGTAGAATGAGGTGTACTCTGGTCGGAATTCAACTGACACTGGAACGGAATGGCTGTCCGACATGTAAGGAAATGATTTTTATAAAACTGTGCAGTGGCCTCTTAATTTTTGACAGGGCTGTATATTATACATGTTTCTTTTCTTTTTTTTTTTTTTTTTTTAAACTGCTGTTTACAGATTTTAACAACATACTGCATGTTATTTGGCTCTGATGGAAATTGAAACCATGACAAGGATATTTGATGGTAAAAGATTTAAGGATTATTTAGATAAGACCATAATTGGGTAACAAGCGTGTGTAGGAGTGCTCACTCCTCACTAATAGCCCATCTAAATAGGAAGCCAAAGTGCTCATTTGTTGAGTGAATGGATTGTTAAAGGGAATCTGTCAGCAGGTTTTTGCTACCTCACCTGAGAGCAGCCAGATGTAGGCAAAGAGATTCTGAATCCAGCGATCCATCACTTAGATTACTGCAGCCGTTCTGATAGAATCTGAATTTTTAACTTCAGTCATGCAGCAGAGTCCACAGAGCTGTCCCCCAACCCCACACCAAATGGTCTACAAAGAGTGTACATTGACAATGAGCTGTCAATCACAGCAAGGGCGTGTCGGTCTGCTGTGCAGGGGCGTGTCGGTCTGCTGTGTTCCTGCCTTGTAGTCAAGAAATGATATGGGTCCAGCTACTTAAACAAATATAGCAAATAAATAAAAGATTAAACCGTGACAAGACAGGCATGCCTGAATTTTCTGGGTTAACCCTTACAGTATGCTGACTTTAGCTTACATAGCAAAAACCTGCTAACAAATTCCCTTTAAGAAGGCTTAAAAACATTGTTTGTAGTGGCACATAGTCCTATGAGGTTATGCATTGCCAATAAAATGATTTTCTATAGGCACACAATGATTTTAAGGTTTCTTCTCTGTGCATAGAAGATTCACAGCATGTCTAAATAGGCTATTATTAGGCTTGCATGTAGCTGATTGGAGTTAATTTAATGGCTGCAATCAGCATGTCTAAATGTACACAAAGACTATAAAGACCAACATTTTAACTCTTATCATTGACCAATTTTAACCTCACCATTGAAGGCACTACCACTTCTCTAGGCGAAATAGCACACAGCACACATCTTGAAACCCTTTGTTGTGTTAGTGTTGACTTCAGTATTTATAAAAATATTTAACCAGTTAATGTTAAAACAAATATCATCACATTTGTAGCAGTAGGCTCTCCTCCACACCACAGTTGTCTATTTATAAGATTATAAGTGAAATCCTGGAAATCTTAGAACAAGTGTGATGTTCAATCACTAGATGTCACAAGATTCAACTAGTAGAGGAGTATGCAAACAAGACGGGGATCAGGAAGCAGGAGATCACGTATGGAACACAGGGAGAAAGCATAGCCGATGTCAGGGTACAAGCCGGAGGTCAGGAACCAAGGGGTAATGTAAGAATCAGGGGCACAGGTGGAAAAGGGTAACTAGGGACCAGGGTCGAGAGACAAGATCAGAACAGTACACTTACGGGAGCCAGAAGTACTTGCATGACTGGCAGCCGTCCGGATGAGGTTGCTCCCTAATGAAGCAGAGCAATCACCCGGAACGAGGCTCCTGTGAACAGATCTCTCCCAGCACCAGCGCAGGACCTGAGGTCGGGAAACAACCTGTCGACTAGAGCACAATATAACAGAGCAACGGCTCTGCAGGAGAGCAGAGCACCGCAAATCAGAACCATGACAAGAAGACTAATGCGGGCGTCACACGAGACGATATATTGTGCGATATGTCGGCGGGGTCACATTGTAAGTGACGCACATCCGGCATCGCTTGATATATCGTAGCGTGTGACAGCTATGAACGAGCAGAAATACTCACCTTCTCGTTCATCGCTGACACGTCGCTCATTTTCTAAAAATCACACTTCCTGTTGTTCATCGTTCCCGGGGCAGCACACATCGCTCCGTATAACACCCCAGGAACGATGAACTGCAGCTTACCTGCGTCCCGCCGGCAATGCTGAAGGAAGGAGGTGGGCAGGATGTTTACGTCCCGCTTATCTCCACCCCTCCGCTTCTATTGGCCGGCCACTGTGTGACGTCGCTGTGACGCCGATTGTCCCTCCCCCTTCAGGAAGTGGATGTTCGCCGCCCACAGCGAGGTCGCTAAGCAGGTAAGTACGTGTGACGGGGGTTTAACAACTTTGTGCGCCACGGGCAACAAATTGCCCGTGATGCACAAACGATGGGGGCAGGTACGATCGATCGTGCGATCGCACGATAGATCGTATCGTGTGACGCCCGCATTAGGAATTTGTCAGGTATAGGTCCCACCTCTCTGTGTTCTGCTGACTTCAGCATTGCTCAATTTTCTTGGACAGTGCTAGCAACCCTATCTGTGTCACTCTGTAGGAATCTTAGTCACTCTTCTCTTCCGCACTGGCCGCAATTTGGTTCAATAGCTCTTCCATTGTTGATGCAATAAGGAGTTGCTTCCACAATGCTTTTCCATACAGAACAGACACTCAGGACTGGAATATTAGTCTTATATTCTTACAGGCTCCTGCTAGTGGACTTAACCACCAATAAAAAATGAACAGTATTTCTATAGCTAAAATCTACCTGTTCACCTGATACTTGGATGAACAATCTAGAAGATAAACACCAAAAGCAGCACTCTAGCATCAGGAGGGTGCAGAATAAACCATATACACTTGAGGCTATAAAAAAAGTGGGGTGGATAAACAAATAAGGGGAAAATCTTATTAATACTATAAAAACAGAGGCGAAACACCATAAGGGAAAAATGGAGGATAGGACACCGCATGTGCATCCAACTATCCAACTATTTGCTCTAATTGATGGCTTTTACTGGTGCTGCAGTTGCCATAAATAAAGAGGTATTCAAGATTACAATAAGTCATCATCTATTCACATAAAAACTTGTTTAAATTGGTAATCCCAAGTTTGGGATTACCTGGATTCTGGATAGGGAATGACTTTCCATTCACTGCAGATGTGACCTCTGAGACTGAAAAAGGTAACTTTGAAGCGCACCATGTAAATGGAGCTGTGGTTGTTCATATGCACTGTGCACCATTCACACATGGTTCTTCAAATAACTCCTTTAAAGGGAACCAATCACCAGGATTTTCATATATAAGCTAAAGCCAGTGCTATACTGGCACTATCAGGCTGATTCTATACATACCTGTAGTGGGCAGCTCGGATGTTTAGGTTTTCAAATCCAAGAAGTAAAGTTTATAAAATTAGCTGCTTGTTGAGTGGCAGCAGCTGAGGAGCAGATAATATATTCATTGTTATTCCCTCCCCCTGTTAGAATTAGCATAAGTATTATACAAACGATTCACTTTGTCTCTTGCAGGACCTGTGTGAGGTTATACCCATGTGACCTGGTATCCAGCTTTGTTGGCTGAGGCCCCGCCCCTTCTGGTCACATGGGTATGACCTCACACAGGTACTGCAAGAGACAAAGTGAATCGTTTGTATAATACTTATGCTAATTCTAACAGCGGGAGGGGATAACTCTGAATATATTATCTGCTCCTTTGTTGCTGTCACTCAACAAGCAGCTAATGTTATAAACTTTACTTTTTTGGATTTCAAAACCTAAACATCCGAGCTGCCCACTACAGGCATGTATAGAATCTGCCTGATAGTGCCAGTATAGCACTGGCTTTAGCTTATATACAAAAATCCTGGTGATTGGTTCCTTAGTGGAGGGCATGAAAGCATAATTCACTGATCCGGGCTGAGGAATGTTATAGTACGAGTATGTGGGCTGGTGGGGTTTGAGTGCCAGGGATACTGTTTGGTCCCAGTCTGGCCCTGGACTTGTTGAACTGTATTGTTTCAGGAAGTACGCTGATAGGAATTTATCATTTGTATTACAAGATGAGATAGAGAACTTTATCAGATACAGCTAAATCACAATGGCGATAGATTATTTTATATTATTATTATTATTATTATTATTATTATTTTGTTTGTATATTATAATACCCCATGCCACTATGAATATGGTGATACCTGCTGAGCCCAATTATAGCTTTGCACAGAGCCCAGAAGCTTTATGCTATTCATCTGCTTCGAGATCGTTCCAGGAACTATTTACAGTAAACATTAGAATACCCCTCTGTGACATTCTCAGGAAAGCATCTGCAATAACTGTAACAAACAAAGCAGGGAGCACGATAGGTGATTGAAATGAGCCGAGGTTGCTTGCACTTTCTCTCCTGGGCCCAGAATTATTCAATATTATAATTTGACCAGATAGGAGGGTAATCATCTGGGAAAACTCTTGTGTTCTGTTCTATCACACAATCTGTGCAACAGTTATTCAAGCAAATTACTGCATGATGTAACATGAAGTACATAGTGTGCAGAGAAAACTGCCTACCATTCTATCTTAAAGGGGTTGTCCCCTTTCAGAAATCATTAACCCTGGTGGGAAGAAAACAAAGCCCTTTTTTTCACCATTTCATCCACCACTGAGTTTATAGTTTCCTTTTTGGTTTTGGAAACCACGCCTCATTTAGATATGGCTCCCATTTTGTTAGCCACGCCCATTTTCACACACCCTTTCCTCAACCACAAAATACAAGTAACAGTAAGTAAAAGTGAAGGAATTTTAGCATTATTACCCTTTTTATACATTCACTGATAGTCTGATGGTTTTATCTGACAAATGTGAAATGTAGAGAGTTTTTAACGTTCATGAAGCCATACCTCCCATAAAGGGAAGAAATGTTGTTGTTATATGCAAATGCACAATTTTGCAGTTTCAACTGTATTGCATTGTTTTTCTTTTTCCAGCCCGCAGACGTGCTGCGATTCGCTGTGGGAGAGTGTGGCGCCCCTGAGGTTTCAGTCGCCACAGGGTACTGCATCTCACAAGAGGTGCAGTATTCATCTCGGGTAAGGAGGAGGTTGTTCACCGATGTTTATTTTATCACATTTCATACAACACACAGCTTAGTAGCCAGCCACTGGGACTGGGGGTGGTCATCATGAAAATGGGACTTTCCACTCACTGGTCATCACCTGGGGGGTGGAGCTACCCACTGGGGAGTAAGGTTTCACACACACTCAGAAAGAACAGCAGGAGACAGGGACCATATGAGACGCAGGAATAACACAGTCCCTGAGGGGAAAGCTCCTTAGCTCCCTCAGGACCGGCGCAGATGGGGTGCAGAGCCCTAGGTTGGGGGGAACTTTATGTCCCTCTAACAAATCCTCCGGGTAGGAGATTCCATGTTTCCTTGCCCACCTCAAGTGCCCATGGCACAGCAGCAGATAGAGCCAGGAGTTGTGACCACGATCCAGCCCAACAACGGACTCACGCTGCCTGCTATATGGGATGAGGGGAACATAATCACCCCCAGGACTCGGGTCCATGTGTAACTTCAAGTTGCAGGGATCCATACAACAGAGCACAGAAAGGAAGGGCTCACAGTCCACAACACTGGCGATGATATCTGAACTATCTGGGATCGACTGGAACCCATCGCAGTGGAAACTGGCACACCAAGGGTGATGACATTACAGTGAGTAAAAGAACTTTGCCTGCAATCTCTGTGTCGCTCCCTTTTTTTCCTGCGCCACCAGCCCTGCGCTCCAACATAGACTACCACTCCTATCATCCTCCCAGGGGCCAAGCTCTACCTGTGGAGACCTGCAACACCCAAGCTGCGTTACCATCCGCCCCAGAAGAGAGAGACCTTCTGCAGCTGAGGCTCCCATTATAGCCGCATACCACAGATGGCTTCACGAAAGACAACTATCCCCTTCATTATCATCACCCTCCCCATCATTTTGGTTGACACCGTGGGATCACGGAGCCAGGCCAGGCCACTGTGACAACCCAAACCCCCAAAAACGGCCTGGTGACGAGTAGTTCCCAAGACCTCGCAGGCGCGTCACATATGGTGTGTGAGGCAGCACCACCAAAGAGGCACATATATGGTGACAAGGCACTACTGAGGATCAATGAGCCATTCAGAGCGGTAGTTAAGGAGGCACCAAAATGTGTCCGTGAGACCCAGGAATTGGTCAGTCAGGACTCCTGGCCCTTTTTTTGCCTTCTGACTCACTGCATGACAGGTCTCACTGACCTTTTTTCTTGCTGTTGACACACTGCATGCTGGTGTCGCGGGCGGGGAGGAGGGTGTCAGCACACCGCGCTCACCCCTTCTGCTCGGGTCCGGCAGTTGCTCCTGGTGGCTCGAGCTGCGGGCCGGATCCCGGGGTGTCTCGAGCGACGCTCCTCGCCCGTGAGTGAAAGGGGGGGGTGTTTGTTGGGATTATAGTTCGTGACGCCACCCACGGTTGTGGTGATGGCACCACCGCTGCTCAGTGTGGGGGTCCCGGGGATGGTGATGGGAGCAGCCAGGTGTTGTGTTGCCCCTCCGTGGGTAGGGGTTGGTGATCCCGGGGCCCGGTGAAGAGATGTGAAGTGTAGGGCCTGGAGGGCGCAGGGGCGCGGGGGCAGCGCTATGCCTTGCGGCACTGTGGTACTCACTCAGCCTGAGACACGGACACAGTTTGTACGGTAAACCAACGGCTGGTAGGACGGTCCCACAGACGGTTGCACCTGCACTCCCGGTAGGTGACGGTGACGTCTCTCTTCCTTGCACCTGTTTGACTGATGGTAGCGGTGGATTCCCTCCGGTTACCCGCTCCCCGACTGCAATCTGGGCCGGAGGAGCTCTACACTTTGCCCGCAGGCGCTGGCCCTGGGGAAACTGGTGCCTTGGCGGTGGCGGTGTCTCCCCGGTAATGGTCGGGCTGTTGCCGTCAATCGGGACTTTGTTGCTGGGGGATCTGCGTCCCCTTCACTGACGGATTCGGCAAATTGGGCGACTCCTAGCCTTGCCGGGGTCCGAGAGGCCCCTGCCCTGGTGCTGACTGTCCTTCGGAACACTGCTCCAGACCACCGGGCACACAGCCAACGGGGTCCTTCCAGGAACTTCCAAACGGTCCCCCTCCGGACAGTCACCGCCGTCGCTGACCTTGCTGTTCTAGCCCTACACACAGCTGGGCTCTCAGGCTTCTCCTTCTCTCTGCTCTGTCACCACTTCTTGCTTTCCTCCTTTTCCACTTTCCTTTCCTTCACTTTCACTTCTGGTTGTTTCCTCTAGCCCCTGCCTGGGCTACTCTGCTGTTCACTCAAGCTCCTCCTGAGCTAAACTGCTTCTTTACTCAAGCCCTGCCTGGGCTAAACTGCTTCTTTACTCAAGCCCTGCCTGGGCTAAACTCCTGTTCACTCTTTCATGTCTCTGACTCGACTCCTGCTCCTCCCTGAGCTTTCTGCCTGGTTACTTCCTGCCTCCAGAGTTGTGAGCTCCTTGGTGGGCGGAGCCAACCGCCTGGCCCACCCCCTGGTGTGCATCACAGACTCCTGGAGGGAGGCAACAAGGATTTCTGGTTAGCAGGTGTGCCTACCTGGAGTGTGGGGTGTAGTGGTGTTGTTATCTGTGTCCCCTGGCTTGCCCAGGGCGACACACTGGCTCTCACTGACACTTTTTCTTGCCTTCTGACCCACAGAATGCTGGCCCCTACTGACCCTTTTTCTTTCCCTCTGACTCATAGCATGCAAGCTCTCACTGACCCTTTTTGGTGTCTCCTCACCCAGGAAGCACTAAAAAGGGTCAGCAAGGGTTGGCATGTGGTGGATGAGGAAGCAGTACCAATAGTAAATGTAAATGAAGCAGTTCAAATTATTTAATAAGATCCAGGAAAGGCCAGAAAGGGGTGTGTGGGAAGCACCTAGATTGTGGAAGGAACATATGATAGGCACCGCCTGATGTGTGAATGGAGTGGGAGGTGAGAAGACAGTAGCTTCAATACTAGGGGCACTTATGTGAACAGAAAGCCTAATAATACGCCAGATAGCGATGTACTGCAGTTGTGTTCAAAATAATAGCAGTGTGTACAAAAACATGAGTTAACCCAAAATCTTTATAATTATTTTTATTTCCATGCATTGGAAACGTTGCACATTGTTTTCTAAATCAAAACATGCAGAGAAATGTATAGAATTTTTAACTACTTTACAGAAAATATAAAAAAATGAACATTGGGCTGTTCCAAAAAAATAGCAGTGTCTGTATTTGTCTTTACATACTCAAAATCTGTCCTCTTTTTATTTAGGATTTAGCATTTCTGTGAATCACTAACCTAATATAACCTAATATTTAGTTGTATAACCAGTTTTTTACAACTGCTTCACTTCTATGTTGCATAGAGTCACCAACTTCTGGGACCTGTCAACTCTAAAGGTGGCTTTACACGCTACGATATCGTTAATGTTTTATCGTCAGGGTCACGTTGTTAGTGACGCACATCCGGCGTCATTAACGATATCGCAGCGTGTGACACTTACCAGCGACCTTAAGCGACCTCAAAAATGGTGAAAATCGTTTACCATGGAGAGGTCGTCCCAAACTCAAAAATCGGTAAGGGTTGTTTATCCATGTTGTCCATCGCTCATGCAGCAGCACACATCGCTATGTGTGACACCGCAGGAGTGAGGAACGTCTCCTTACCTGCCACCGGCCGCAATGCGGAAGGAAGAAGGTGGGCGGGATGTTACGTCCCGCTCATCTCCGCCCCTCCGCTTTGATTGGCCGGCCGCTTAGTGACGTCGCGGTGATGCCGAACGTCCCTCCCCCTTGAGGGAGGGATTGTTCGGCAGTCACAGCGACGACGACGACCAGGTAAGTGTGTGTGATGCTGCCATAGCGATAATATTCGCAGCGGCAGCGATCACACGATAACACATGGGCGACAGAGACGGGTACTTACACGCTCGATATCGCTAGAAATTGCTAGCAATATCGTAGCGTGTAAAGCCACCTTTATTCCAGCTCAGGATGCTTTCACTACATCCCACAATTTATTTGCATTTTTGGCTTTGCCTCAGAAATGTCATTTTTAATGTCACCCCACAAGTATTCTATCATACTAAGGCCGGGGATTGGGCTGGCCACTCCATAACCTCAATTTTGTTGGACTGGAAACAAGATTTTGCTCGTTTTCTTTTGTGTTTAGAGTCATTGTCTTGTTGAAACACCCATTTCAAGGGCATTTACTCTTCAGCGTAAGGGTCCCGTCACACGTAGCGACGCACCAATGATCCCACCAGCGATCCGACCTGGCAGGGATCGTTGGTGCATCGCTACATGGTCGCTGGTGAGCTGTCAATCAGGCAGATCTTACCAGCGACCAGCGACTCATGTAACGATGCTGCGCTTGGTAACCAGGGTACATATCGGGTAACCAAGCAAAGCGCTTTGCTTAGTTACCCGATATTTACCCTGGTTACCAGCGTACACCGCTTACAGGCTGCCAGCGCAGGCTCCCTGTATACGTAGCTAGGGTACACATCGGGTTTCTAAGCAAAGCGCTTTGCTTAGTTAACCGATATTTACCCTGGCTACATGTGCAGGGAGCAGCGCTGGCAGCCTGTAAGCGGTGTACACTGGTAACCATGGTAAGTATCGGGTAACCAAGCAAAGCGCTGTGCTTAGTTACCCGATATTTACCCTTGTTACCAGTGTACACCACTTACACAGAGTCGGTGCTTGTTGGTCTCCCGCAGTCAAACACACCGATGCGTGCTGCCCTGCGGCAGCCCGTCAACCAAAAAATGAACCAGAACGGTGTGTAGCGATCAGCGATTTCACAGCTGGGGCCAGGTCGCTGCTTAGTGTCACACATAGCGAGATTGCTGATGAGGTCACTGGTACATCACAAAACCTGTGACTCAGCAGGGATCTCGCTATGTGAGAAGTACCCCTAAGGCTCTTTCTTATCTCCTGTCTCTTTCATCTCCTTCCTGTCTCTCATGCTTTTTCTTATCTCCTGTCTCTCCCATCTACTGACTGTCTCTTGTCCCTTTTCTTATCTCCTGCATCCTGCCTCACTCTCTCTTGTCACTTCTGACATGTTATCTCTCTCCCACTCTTTTCTTTTTTTCTTCTGACTCCGTATCTGGCCCTGGGAAACTGGTGCCCTGGCGGTGGCGGTGTCTCCCCTTCACGGTCGGGCTGTTGCCTTCAATCGGGACTTGGTTATTAGGAGACAGAGGTCCCCTTCACTGATGGATTTGGCAAATTATGGCGACTCCTAGCCTTGCCGGGATCCGAAAGGCCCCTGCCCTGGTGCTGACTGTTCTTCGTATACTGCTCCAGTACCGCCGGGTCACCACCCGTCCGCGGTCCTTCCTGCAACCTCCAAGCAGTCCCCCTGCAGACTATCACCGCCGTCTGCTGACCTTGCTGTCTCAGTCCGGGGTGCACACCCGGACCAACTTCAGGCTTTCTTAACTGTTCCTTTTCTGTCACTCCTCTTAAGCTCCTCTACCACTTCACATCCTTCTATTTTCACTTCCTAAACTTCACTCCACTCTAGCCCTCAGCTAGACTTCAACTGCCTGGTTTTCCCGCCTCCAGGGCTGTGAACTCCTCGGTGGGCGGAGCCAACCGCCTGGCCCACCCCCTGGTGTGGACATCAGCCCCTGGAGGAAGGCAACAAGGATTTTAGATTAGCTTAGATGTACCTGCAGGGAATATGGGGTGCATGTGATGTTGTGACCTGTGACCCCTGGCTTGCCCAGGGCGTCACAGAAGCGGTTCTGAAATATTACAGGTAAATGTGTTGCTCTAATATGGTTCTGCTTTTAATAAATTTAGGAGGCACAATGGAAATATAAAATATAGAGTAGGACCCCCCTATCGAGATTTGCCGTGACGTGGCAGGGGTGGCTCAAAAAATTGATCAATTGTTTGCCAAATATCTCATTTTGCATTATAGCACAGTTGGAATAATTTGTGAATTTACACTTTTTATTTGTTGCATGCCATTCATAGGCAGTGATGGCTCCCCCTCTTTTATTGTGTTTAAAGTGCGTATTCTCACTCCATAAGAAATGTAAAATTTATGTTAGGCCACTTTCACACATGTGCATAAAAAAACGCATGTGTGACAGGTTCCGTTTAGATGATCTATGTGGTCATCTATGTGAATGTGTATATGTCATCCGTGTGCTATCGGTGCGCCAACTGTGTGTATGTGTGTGCTGTCCATGTGACATCCATGTGATACATACGGTAAAAAACGCATGATAATGAAATTAATGTTTTTTATGTGTTAAAGATGTGCAAAGATAGCTAGATAGCTACATAAGTAGATAGATATAGATAAGGGGTCTCAAACACGTGGCCCGCTGGCCACATGCAGCCCCTCAGGCTGCTTCTTGCGGCCCATAGACACCGTGATGATTGCGGCAACTGTAGGGGGCCGGCGCCATCAGCAATTTACTACAGTTGAATTCTTTGCGACACCGCACAAGGGATCTCTGCACCATACCAATGGCAGCCACAGGTGTATGTCATCACCTGCTTGCCTCTGAGTGGCCAGCGGCTGCCATTGGTGTAGTACAGAGATCCCCTGTGCAGCGCTGCAAATGACTCAACTGTAGTAAATTGCCGATGACGCCGGCCCTCGGCATAGGGCCACGATTGTCATGGGGTCTGCAGGCCCAAGAAGCAAGTAAGAGGACACCGAGGGAGCAGAGAACAGGTGAGAATTTTTTTTCTGTGTATGGGAAGAGCGGTATAATAGGGAACCATGATGAGGACATTATTAAAGGATGGACACAAGGAGGGAGCACAATACTACAGGATAGGCACAAGGATGGGCACATTACTACAGGATATGCACATTACTACAGAGTACAAGGAGGGGGCACAATACTACAGGATGGGCACATTACTACAGGATGGGATACATTACTACAAGGCACAAGGAGGGGGCACAATACTACAGGATGGGCACAAGAAGGGGAGCATTACTTCAGGGCATAAGGAGGGGCACAATACTACAGGATCGACACATTACTACAAGATGGGGCACATTACTACAAGGCACAAGGAGTGGGCACAATACTACAGGATGGGGCATATTACTACAGGGCACAAGGATGGGGCACATTGCTACAAGATGAGGAAAAGGATGGGGCAAATTACTACAGGGCACAAGGATGGGGCACTTTACTAGAGGATAGGGACATGTATGGGGCACAATACTACAGGATGGGCCACATTACTACAGGATGGGCATAAGAATGGAAAACAATACTACAGGATGGGCACAAGGATAGGACACAATACTAAAGGATGGGGACAAGATGGGCACATTACTACTGGGGACATGGATGGGCACGAAGATGGGCACATTGCTGCAAGATGTTGGCCAAAATTACTATATGGTGCTAATTGTAAAACTATATTACTTACAAGATGGGAATAAAATGTAAAAAAAAAAAAATGATGAAATCATAACAAAAAAGTGCACTTGTGTTATAATAAATGAGAGAAAATTGTTCAAAAAAACGTGATCCATAGGTGCATAGAAAAGAAAATATGACATCACTAAAAATGTAACTTTGTCCTGCAAAGAATGCGGCCCCCCAAATTTTATTTTTCTATGTGCAACCCATATAAGCCAAGTTTGAGACCCCTGATCTAGATAATAGATAGCTAGCTAGATAGATGATAGATACTAGAAATATAGATAATAGATAGCTAGATAGAGTATACAGCTTTCTATTTAGCCAAATATATACAGAATTTCATGAAAAAAATACAACTTGGGGTCTCTTCCATTATTGAAAACCAGCAAAGGTAAAGCAGATAGCTGTGAGCTGTCATTATCAAGCTGGAAAGGTCCTTGGTTATCAGGAGATGCTCCTAGTCTGGTGCTTTGCCTCGGCTGTTCCCAATTGCTCTGGTACAGTGGCAATTGTGGTAATGATTTTTGGGGTTGATGTCAGCTGTGCTGTGTCCAAAAAAACAACTGGCATCAAGCCATGGTGTTAATAATAAAATTGAAAAAAACACACACTCAAAATCCTTTATTAAAATAAACACTCCCCAAACTTTCCTTTGTTCACCACTTTGTTCAGAAAAAATCCCTAGCAGGTCCAACGTAGTCCAGAGCAAATCCAACATAGTCCATCGAACTCACCGAACAAAGTCTACAGCGCTTCGTTTTGAGACTCCATAGACTTTGCCAATAGACACTTGCGGGTCACACTGTGCTACATGAGACCAGACACCTCTGAAGAGTGGTGACATCAGTAAAGTTACCCTTCAGATGTCCTTGCTGCGCTGTGCATAACTCGGTGACTCTGAAGAGCAGTAACATTACTGATGTCACCACTCTTTAGAGGGTTTCGTGTAGCGCAGCATGACCGGGAAGTGCCTCTGTTGGCAAAGTCTATAGAATGCCAGAACGATACTCCATAGACTTTGTTTGTCAGATTCCATGGACTATGTCAGATTCGCTCTATTATTTCTATGTGCTTTATGTTTGATTTTTTTTTTGCAAATTTCCATTTGTGGACTATGACTTATTCGGTGGACTACGGCGGGCCTGCATGGATTTTTTTTTTGTAATAAAGGGGTAAAGGAGGGAAAGTTTCAGAGGGTGTTTGTTTAAAGGATTTTTGTGCATTTTTTTTTATTACTGGGTTAGTAATGGGGGTGTCTGACACCTCCCCATTGCTAACACCAGGGCTTGATTCCAGCTGTGTTTTTGGACACTACACAGCTCATATCAACCCCAAAAAACATTACCCCTAGCTAATACACTAGGGCAATCGGGAAGACCCGAGGTGAAGCGACAGAAATGACGCATCTAATGTCATGTTCTATTTCCGTTGCGGTTGATGACTGATATGTTTTGGCCTGGAAGGCACCAATGATCATGGACCTTCCCAGCCTGATATCAGCTCACATTGTTTTGTTTCATTGACTTATTTATTTATTTGGTTAATATCTCTATAATCTATGTAACTAAAGCCTGCTTTACACGTTGCAACGCCGCCATCGTATGTGTGGCACGTTCAATTTGTTGAACGTGCCGCACAAACGATTAACCCCCGTCACACTACTTACCCGTCCATACGACCTCGCTGTGGGCAGCGAACGTCCACTTCCTGGAGTGGGAGGGACGTTCGGCGTCACAGCGACGTCACGCGGCAGCCAGCAAATAGAAGCGGAGGGGCAGAGCTGAGCGGGGCGTAAACATCCTGCCCACCTCCTTCTTCCGCATTGTGGGCCAGGAGCCGCAGGACGCAGGTAAGATCTGTTCATCGTCCCGGGGTGTCACACACTGCGATGTGTGCTACCCCGGGTACGATGAACAATCTGACGTGCAATTCTAGAGAAAGGTACGATGTGTATGCGATGTACCTTTTACCGTTCAATCGCAATCGCACGTACCGGTCACACACTGCAATGTACCTTACAATGCCAGATGTGCGTCACTTACGACGTGACCCCCGCCAACACATTGTAAGATACATTGCAGCGTGTAAAGCAGGCTTAACTGCTAGCTATCTATCATCTATATCTCTCCATCTATCTATCTATCTATCTATGTATCTCTATCTATTATCTATCTATCTGTCTTATCTGTCTTATCTATGTATCTATCTATGTACAGTGCCTACAAGTAGTATTCAACCCCCTGCAGATTTAGCAGGTTTGATGAGATGCAAATAAGTTAGAGCCTGCAAACTTCAAACAAGAGCAGGATTTATTAACACATGCATAAATCTTACAAACCAACAAGTTATGTTGCTCAGTTAAATTTTAATAAATTTTCAACATAAAAGTGTGGGTCAATTATTATTCAACCCCTAGGTTTAATATTTTGTGGAATAACCCTTGTTTGCAATTACAGCTAATAATCAATTTTTATAAGACCTGATCAGGCCGGCACAGGTTTCTGGAGTTATCTTGGCCCACTCCTCCATGCAGATCTACTCCAAGTTATCTAGGTTCTTTGGGTGTCTCATGTGGACTTTAATCTTGAGCTCCTTCCACAAGTTTTCAATTGGGTTAAGGTCAGGAGACTGACTAGGCCACTGCAACACCTTGATTTTTTCCCTCTTGAACCAGGTCTTGGTTTTCTTGGCTGTGTGCTTTGGGTCGTTGTCTTGTTGGAAGATGAAATGACGACCCATCTTAAGATCCTTGATGGAGGAGCAGAGGTTCTTGGCTAAAATCTCCAGGTAGGCCGTGCTATCCATCTTCCCATGGATGCGGACCAGATGGCCAGGCCCCTTGACTGAGAAACAGGCCCACAGCATGATGCTGCCACCACCATGCTTGACTGTAGGGATGGTATTCTTGGGGTCGTATGCAGTGCCATCCAGTCTCCAAACGTCACGTGTGTGGTTGGCACCAAAGATCTCGATCTTGGTCTCATCAGACCACAGAACCTTGAACCAGTCTGTCTCAGAGTCCTCCAAGTGATCATGAGCAAACTGTAGACGAGCCTTGACATGACGCTTTGAAAGTAAAGGTACCTTACGGGCTCGTCTGGAACGGAGACCATTGCGGTGGAGTACGTTACTTATGGTATTGACTGAAACCAATGTCCCCACTGCCATGAGATCTTCCCGGAGCTCCTTCCTTGTTGTCCTTGAGTTAGCCTTGACTCTTCGGACAAGGCTGGCCTCGGCACGGGTGGAAACTTTCAAAGGCTGTCCAGGCCGTGGAAGGCTAACAGTAGTTCCATAAGCCTTCCACTTCCGGATGATGCTCCCAACAGTGGAGACAGGTAGGCCCAACTCCTTGAAAACTGTTTTGTACCCCTTGCCAGCCTTGTGACCCTCCACGATCTTGTCTCTGATGGCCTTGGAATGCTCCTTTTGTCTTTCCCATGATGACCAAGTATGAGTGCTGTTCACAAGTTTGGGGAGGGTCTTAATTAGTCAGAAAAGGCTGGAAAAAGAGATAATTAATCCAAACATGTGAAGCTCATTGTTCTTTGTGCCTGAAATACTTCTTAATACTTTAGGGGAACCAAACAAAATTCTTGTGGTTTGAGGGGTTGAATAATAAATGACCCTCTGAATAAACTTTTCACAATTTAAAAAAAAATAAAAAAAGAAATAACATTCTTTTTTGCTGCAGTGCATTTCTCACTTCCAGGCTGATCTGCAATCCAAATGTCACAATGCCAAGTTAATTCCGAATGTGTAAACCTGCTAAATCTGCAGGGGGTTTAATACTACTTGTAGGCACTGTATCTATCTATCTATCTATCTCTATCCCTCTATCTATATATCCCTCTATCTATCTATTATCTATTTCTTTATCTATTGTATATTTGTCTATCTATTCATCTATCTATCTATCTATCTATCTATCTATCTATCACTCTATCCCTCTATCATCTATCTATCGATCAAATCAAATCAAATCAAATAAGCTTTATTGGCAGGACTAAATACAAATTAGTTTTGCCAAAGCAAGTGTACATTAGGGACTGGGGCTGTGGGGATGGTGGGTGGGGACTGTAGGAAGGATGGATGGGGCACATCC